>NW_015388280.1:22396-23957 GCF_001527695.2 Protobothrops mucrosquamatus
GGTTGCTGGAATTGGGTATGTCTAGTTTAACGAAGAGAAGGACGAGGGGGGACATGATAGCAGTGTTCCAATATCTCAGGGGCTGCCACAAAGAAGAGGGAGTCAAGCTATTTTCCAAAGCTCCTGAAGGCAGGACAAGAAGCAACGGATGGAAACTAATCAAGGAGAGAAGCAACCTAGAACTAAGGAGAAACTTTCTGACAGTTAGAACAATTAACCAGTGGAACAACCTGTCTCCAGAAGCGGTGAATGCTCCAACACTGGAAGTTTTTAAGAAGAGACTGGACAGCCATTTGTCCGAAATGATATAGGGTTTCTGTTATGTTTGGTGATTGGTGAGGCGATGATGAGCTTCATGTCTGAAGCTGTCTCAGCAGCCACGTCCCCTGCGTTAAGGGGAGACTCCGGCAGATCCTGGATAGCCAGGATGCGAGTGGCTGGAGTGGAGTCGGGCTCTAAATGCGGCAGGGGCAGTCTGCTCAGGCCATCTGCATGGCCCATTTCCGTGCCTGGTTTATGAATCAGACTGTAATTATAAGCTGACATGAAGATTGACCACCTCAACATCCTAGGAGATATGATCTGAGGTGTTTGTTTGTTCGTTGTGAACAAACCCAGAAGTGGCTTGTGGTCTGTTAAGACCGTGAAGGGCCTACCATACAAATAGTCATGAAACCTCTTGATCCCTGCCACTATGGCCAAGGCCTCTTTATCTATTTGGGCGTAGTTACGCTCTGCAGATGACAATGTCCTTGAGTAATAGGCTATTGGAATTTGCCTTCCGTCAGCCATTAAATGACTCAGCACAGCCCCTACCCCATACGGTGACGCATCACAAGCAATGCAGACAGGCAGCTTTTCGTTAAAATGCATCAAAACTGAGTTTGAAGGCAGCAGTGATTTGACTGCTGAAAAACTCCTCTCATGGACGTTCGTCCACTTCCCCTGTGCATTTTTGTCCAAGAGCCGGTGTAACAGCTCTGCCACTGTGGCCTTGTGCGATAGGAAGGCGTGATAAATTGATAAATTGAGGAATAAAAAAGTATGAGAAGTAATGTAAATAAGTGTAAATAAATGTAAGAGATATAGGACATAGTATTGTTAAGAAAAAAGAAAAATGTACTTTGTATTTTGTTTTTTGTAAAGAGAAAAAGAAAAAAAAGGAAAAAAAAGCTTCACATTGATGTGAAGTTGCAAGGGGTTCCCTTGTCGATGGAGTTGGACACAGGGTCCGCTCTATCAATCATTTCTTTTGACACATTTAAAAAGATTTGCAGCAGAAGTGGCCTATGAATCAAACTCAGGCCATCGAATTTAATTCTCACTGACTTCCAGAATTCCAGAGTCAGCATGAAGGGGGAGGCCACGCTCAAGGTGCAGCATAGGACTTTTGAAGGCCGGCTAGATGTGGTGGTAGTTGGGGGTGATCGCACAAGTCTCATTGGACTCGATTGGTTCGAGGCCCTTGGGATTCAAGTGACTGGACTGCACAGTCTGCAAACGTCAGGCCTTGCAGAAGTCTGCAAGGAGTTTGCTGATGTGTTCAGTTCAGAGCTTGGAT
>NW_015388280.1:25346-48038 GCF_001527695.2 Protobothrops mucrosquamatus
ATTATTATTATTATTATTATTATTAACAGTTACCAGTTGATGAGGCAACAGCTGAGGCTCAAACAATTGTGACGCACCGGGGAGCCTTTAAAGTGAAAAGGCTGCAGTTTGGGGTTAACGTGGCCCCTGGCATCTTCCAAAGTGTGATGGGGTGAATGCTCCGCAGTATTCCTGGGGTCTGTCCCTACTTCGATGACGTCCTCATTGCTGGGGAGTCATCTCTAAATCTAGATAAAAGGCTGAGGGCTGTCTTGCTTCATTTCCGCCAAGCGAGGCTGAAGCTGAAGCAAGATAAATGTAAAATTGGAGTCACTTCCATAGAATTTCTGGGGTTTCGTATTGATGCTGAAGGCATCCATCCTGCTGAATCCAAGCTCCAAGCAATTCAGCAGGCCCCAAGCCCCCAGTCGAAAGGTGAACTTCAAGCCTTCCTGCGGCTGTTAAATTTCTATCATTCTTTCCTTCCCCACAAGGCTGCAGTGGCTGAGCCATTACACCGAGTCTTGGACAAACAGGCTCCATGGCAGTGGACAAAGGTCCATGAAAGGAGCTTTACAGAGGTCAAGGCCTTGCTCTCTTCAAATGCGGTTTTAGCGCATTTCAATGAGCAATTGCCTGTGTGCATCGCATGTGATGCCTCTCCTTATGGGGTTGGGGCTGTGCTTAGTCATCTGAAGGCTGATGGGACACAGGTCCCTGTGGCCTGTGTCCCATCAAGGACCTATTCAAGGACCCTGTCATTTGCAGAGCATAATTACACACAGATTGACAGAGAAGCCTTGGCCATAGTGGCTGGCATAAAGAAATTTCATGATTTCTTATATGGCCGCCATTTTACAATCTACACAGACCATAAGCCTCTGCTGGGTTTGTTTACAACAAACAAACAAACCCCCCACATAATATCTCCTAGAATGCTGAGATGGTCAATTTTCCTGTCAGCATATGATTACACCCTGGTTCACAAACCAAGCAAAGAAATGGGCCATGCAGATGGCCTCAGCAGATTACCTCTAAAACAGATAGAGGCAGATCCTGCTCCTGCTCTTCACATTCTCTCCATCCAGGAATTGCCAGAATCTCCCCTCAATGCTAAGGATGTGGCTGCAGAAACTGCCACTGATCACACGCTCACACACGTGCTGACATGGATGTTGTCAGGATGGCCTGACACATGTCCAGGTGCAGAATTCCAGAGCTTCTGGCAAAGAAAGCATGAGCTTTCCACTTTCAAGGGTTGCCTTTTATGAGGTAGCAGGGTAGTCATCCCAGCCTCATTGAGGACTAGAGTCTTGCTCTCTCTGCATGAGGGACATCCGGGTATAGTCCGTATGAAGGCGCTTGCGCGTAGCCATCTCTGGTAGCCTGGGCTCGATAAAGACATTGAGACCCAGGTTCATGGGTGCCAAGTGTACCAACAGTCAAGGCCTAAAATGCCTCAGGCCCCTGTTCCTAGGTGGGAGGAAACACAAGCCCCTTGGTCGAGGGTTCATATCGACTACGCTGGGCCCTTTCAGGGGCAATTCTTCCTTCTTCTCGTGGACAGCCATTCCAAGTGGCTAGAGGTTGTGCCTGTTTCCTTCACTACTACTGCTAGGATCATCCAGGTGCTCAGAGGGATCTTCACCTCCCATGGACTTCCCGATGTCCTGGTCTCAGACAACGGCCCCCAATTCACTTCTTTTGAGTTTCAGGCTTTTCTACAGGCCAACTTGATCCGGCACGCTACTTCAGCACCATTTCATCCTGCTTCCAACGGCCAGGCTGAGAGGATGGTGCATACTACCAAAGATGCTCTCAAGAGAATCACTTATGGCAGTTGGCATCACAGGTTAGCTGACTTTCTTCTTTGCCAACGCACCACACCTTGCACAGCCACTGGGAAGAGCCCAGCAGAACTCTGCTGGGGTTGCCGCCTCATCACGAAACTGGACAGGTTGCACCCAGACCGGGTGGCTTCACAGGTGTCACAGCCGCAGACACCTAGGAGACTACAGGTGGGCGATCCGGTCTGGGCAAGGAACTATGGACCTGGACATCTCTGGGTCACAGCAGTAGTATGCAAGGTCTCTGGGCCGCTGTCATACAAAGTGGCCTTGGATGATGGTCGTGTGATCTGATGTCACATTGACCAACTGCACTGGAGGTGTCCCAGCAGCACTTCTGCTCCTGGCTCTGCTCTTGGGGGGGAGGAGGACCACAATTACGATCGTGGACCACAGTCTCTTTGCCCAAGCGAACCTTCACAGGCTTCAGCTATTGCTCCAGAAGGGGGGTTTGCTATGGAGGCGGCTCCTGACTCTGGCACCTTTGGCACAGACACTGGGTCAATGGGACATTGTTGTCAATCAGCTACTCAGGCCACTCCAGCTGCTGGTCTTGGGCTTGAGGGACAGTGCTCCCGAGAGGAGTCCATTGTGGACTTGGGGAATTCCACCCCCCCAAGGAACTCTGGTTTGGTTTCAGAGGATCCAGCCAGTCAGCAGCTGAGTGGGTCACCTGGGTCTTTGAGGCATCAAAGTCCTGGTCTGTCTAGCCTGGCAGGCAAGCTGGCAGGCCAGGCACACACACTGGTTCCAAGAAGGTCACAGAGGGTCAAGGGTCCACCCAAACATCTACAGGACTATGTGAGGTTCCTATAAAGCAAGAACTCAGCTTACGCTCTACAGAAGGGTGTTATATTTCACTGTAGTAACATTGTGTATTCTTGTACATGTAAAATGTCTGAATGGGTCTGCCTGTGTGCAGGCATAATGTGTTTAGTAATAACAACATGCCAATTGAACACATGTATATGTTTGCTGCTGTAAACAGTAAGGGTTACTTATTGTTTTATCCAGGGGGAGGGGTGTTATGTCCTGAGCCTGCTGAATCACTCAGCAGGCTGAGGAATGCTGCAGAAAGTCCCGGGCAGACCACGTGGTTGCCTGGGACCAGACTGGCTGTCTCCAGCCTTGCGCGCATGCGCAAGGCGGGAAACCAGCCTCTGCAATGATTGGTTGATGCTGTCCTTGCAAGGACACTATAAAAGGCCTGTGTGCCATTTTGGTTCTGTTCTGTTGCTGACTTACAATAAAGACTTGTTTTTTTGTTACTCGCTTCGTCTCAATGCCTTTGACTTGTGAACAGAACACTTTTTGCTTTCAAAAATTCAGGTGTGGAGAGCAAAGTGCACTGGTTTTCTTCCTCTGAAAGTACATTTATTTATAAATGAAACTCTTCCAAATGGCTTTATTGATCAATCTCTCTCAAAGCAGTCTGAAGGTATTCTTTGATCATCTTCACTTGCTTGTCTACAGATACTGAGATTAAGAAAAGGGTTTATGATTCAATACCCGCAGCTGATTGACAAAGGAATTTAAAGATGGGTTTCAGTTTCCTAAACAGGCTCATGGAGAGGCAAGAAGGCAAGTGGCAAAATATGTGTCTGCTCTTCATGTATTTGCAGGCAATGTTGCAATGCAAACATGAAAGAGCTTAGATTGTGACATCACAATGCACAGTGAGGTCATTATGCCTGATCCACATTCTGTGCAAAAGAAAAATAAAATAAATTGCTAGCACACCCTGCCCTCTCCACATCTACCTTTGTGGTAAATATTGTATGCATTCGTCTGGCTACTTCCAATAAGTAAACCATCAGCTTTTTATGAGTGGAAACCATCTTCTATAAAGACACTAGTTCTCCATAGTGCCTGTACAGAAAGTCAGAACAGGCAAGATGGCAGTTGCATCACCCCTTTCTATCTGTGCATATTTCAATACACGTGCAAAAAGTGCAGGGCACTGATAATGCTACTGCTATGTTATCTTGCCTATTTTGACTTACCTGCAGGTGCCACTGCTATCCCTTCTATTGCTTTTACAATGCTTCTGGTGACTATGATACTGTTAGACTAGAATATCTACAAGGTCCCATCCAATCCTATTATTCTATGTTCTATGGAAAAACATACCAGTTACTCATTTGCCATCTTCTTTTTACAATAAATTGCAGTATAGTTCTATTCATGGGGAAATGGCAACCAGACACCAGAAGTAATGGCTCACTTGAGCCCAGAGTCTGAAGATGGGGTAAACAACAGTTTGCTCATTTTTTCAATATACATGAAACATAATATTGGATACTGTAGGTTTCTTTTTTTAAAAAAAATATAAGGGTGATGAATCTGACTACTGATTTCAAGGTCTGAGATCAACTTTGTTGACCAGCTTGCTGACTTTCTTAGCTGGGCTGCAGCTGAGACTGTGTCCAAGTTCTGAGAAGCCTGTGGAAGCAAAACCAAAGCTTATAGAAACGCTGGCTGACCATAAGCTGGAGCATGACAGATAGAAACAGCAGTAACCACAACTAAGTGCTGCTGTGCTTTTAGATTAAATTGGAACAAAATCAGGAAAAAACTGAAATTTGAAACCCTTCAAAAGTCTTACTGCAGCTATTTTGAATTTAGAGGAATACAAGCAGTGTGAAGAAAGACCCACAGAGATGCTATACCAATTTGCATATTATCTATAATTTGCAGAATACAGCTTTGTGTTCTTCAGAAATTAATGTTTTTTTTCTTTTGTGTAACGTAGATAAAATATAGATAGACCATAACATTACTAACCATACAGATTTTGCTTTCTGGCTTTTCTTGAGAAACAGGAGTGAAATATATCAACTGATATATTTATACCAACAGGTTAGTGTTGACTCCTGGCAATTGCCTGGACCAGTTCTCACAGTCTTCTTCAGAAGATTTCAGAAGTGGTTTGCATCCCTCCTAGGGCCAAGAGAGAATGACTAGCCCAAGATCACCCAGCTGGCTTTATGCCTAAAGTGGGACTAGAACTTAAGTCTCCCAGTTTCTAGCATGGTGCCTTAACCGCTACACAGAACTGGCCTATTAAGGCCTACACAGAACTGGCCTATTACTGGTCTATTAAGGATTAATTCACAGACAAATTTACAGGCAACTAGACTTCTAAAAGACCAAGACATGTTCATCCTTAGATAGTTCCTGGACAGCATTATCATATTCTTTGTATAATCTTATACATTTTACTTTAATGGAATATCCTGTTCAACCAAGATATTCTAGCAAAGCTTTTCCAAAACTGGCCCAGCCTGTTTCTAAAGTTCATCTGTTCAATCAGATTGCTTAACTCCAAGTTTAATTACCTTAAGAGTAGGTTGATGTTATAAAATTTACAGAGGAAGGTGATTGAGGCTAGTAGAAAACTTGCTTCAGCTAAGTAAGCTTGCTTCAGCTAAAAAAGTGTTATTTCCACTTTCATTATCATTGAGCTATTCTTTAGTTTCTATATTTCTTGTTGTTTTTGTTTGCTATATTCCTTTTCTGCAAGACACCAAGTGAAAGGGTGCACAAACATCAACATAGAAACAAAAGTAATTAAATTAGATTAAATTAGATTACTTAGATTAAAAAATAAATGCTCTGACTGGCTTGTTTATGTTGACTAAAGTGTTTTCATGATTAATATAAGTAATGACATACACTAACTGCATGAATGCACTATTACTAATACAAATCCAGGCAACATCATGCAATCTTGCCACCAGCAAGATTAGCAAAATGTTTAAAAATATGTCAGATAGATGTTGGAAATGTAAACATAAGTCAGGCACGTATTAGCATGTTTGGTGGACATGTGATAAAGTAAAGAATTATTGGCAAAAAGATACATACTTAGTTAGAAAAGATGTTGGGAGAACATGTAAATTTTAAACCTGAACTTTTTTTATTAGGTATAATGCCAGAAAAGACTAACAAACAAAGCCTATATTTGATTTTGCATGTCACAACAGCGGCAAGAATAATATTTGCGCAATATTGGAAAAATGAAGGAATACCATCAGATGAAGAAATAATTAAAAAATACTAGAATGCACAGAGATGGACAGATTGACTATGAGACTGAAAGAAAAAGAAGAAACAGAATATTATTGTCAGAATCCAATTATATTTCATTTCTAGTTATCTACTATGGAAAAAAACCATTTCTGCTCTCTCTGGATTCTGTCATNAAAAAGGGGGGGAACAAGGATCATCGCCCGGAAGAACTGTGGGGTGGGGGGCTGCTTGGGAATGCTTAAAACATTGAAGGATGGGAGAGAATTTCTCAGATCCTGTCTAGCACACCTACAATCATTTTCTCTTAATAAATATGCCTGTTGGAAAAGATATTCCAAGAGTTCTGTATTCTTAAGATGTAAAGTGAGGTGGGTCCTTACATTAGACAGGATCTGCAAAAATAGTCCACCTGGAAGGGAGAACCGTGCTGGGGGACTTTGCAAAAAATACCATGTCAGACAACGGAGCAGGGAAGGGAGAAAGCCCCCCAGAGAGGGAGCCGCTGCCCCGACTGAAAACCTGCCAGATGTTGGGATCTGAGAAGTCAGATTCCTCAGGAGAAGAGGCGTTGGAAAGAAAGGCGAGTGGGAAAAGGAATCAAGAAAGGTGACCTTGACACGGGGGCCCACCAAACCAGAATGGAAGCAGGAGATGGGGAAATTCCTGTATGCAAGCGAAGAGGAAGGAAGCTGGGCACCGCACTCAAGCTGTATCCTAGAGAAAGCTATCGACTTGATGAAGAAAACCCTCAGCTCCCTAGGAGAGAAGAATTCTGAGCCCTACGGCTGCACCAGCTCCTGGAGCTGCAACTGAAGAGACACCGAGGGGGAAGTGGAACCTGCAGCCCCGGGGATGTCCGCTGATCCAGTAGTCCCCACTCCCTGCTGACTCGCAGATGGTGAACTGGATGGAAGGCAATACCACCGACAGCGAAGGCACCAATCCATTCAAAGATTCCTACCACTGGACGTGAGATTCAAGGGGAAGCCAACACGCTTGGGATTTTTCCTAACCCAAGTCCTAAGCTACATGGAGCAATACGGGCGGCACATCCCCAGTGACAAAGCCCGTATCAGGATCGTGCAATCTGCTCTGGATGGGCCGGCCGCAGATTGGGTGGTGAACTTACACGACTCCAATGCCCCAGAGTTCAACGACTTCAACCATTTCATGTCCTCTCTGAGAAGGCGATTTGAGGACCCCCTGGCTGATCGCAAAGCCCGCAAAAGGATCAAAACGATGAGGCAAGGCAAGCGCCCGGTAGCCGAATATACGCAAGAATTCCGGGCCATTGCCAGCAAACTGAACTGGCCGGAAGACATCTTCCTTAGCCATTTCAAAAACGGACTAAATTACGACCTATATGACGCTTGCCTGCCCCGAGGGGACCCACACCAACTTGATGAATGATACGTCCTGGCAGAGGAAGCAGAGATCGACCTACTGAAGAGGCACCGCCGAGGAAAACAATGGAGCCGCTCACCGCCTGAGTTGACACGTGAACCAGTGAAACCATCGGCTACGGCCAAGAAGCAAATGGGGTGTTTCAAGTGCAGGAGAGAGGGGCATCGGGCTGTAGAATGCTGCTCAAAAGCCCCCCAGCACAACCCAGACAGATCACTGGCCAGCAAATCCGGGAAGTCTCCAGCTAAGCCAAAAGAACCTGCCATGAGAGTGATGGAGGCTGTGGAATCCCCTACCTCTGCTCATTGGGGGGAAAGAACTCCAGCTTACACCACAGGGCTGATGGATGCCTCAGACGACAGCTCAGAGGGCGAACCCCTGGTAAGTGGACCCATCGGACCCATCCTCAAGACAGTGACTATATTAATTTCCCCCATGCCCAAAGCTGTCAAGGTGAAAGCCTTAATAGACTCTGGCTGCACCCGCTGCCTCATTAGCCCGATGCTAGTGGGAAACCTGGGCATTCCATCGAGGAGACTGGAACAACCAATCTCATTTGGCCAGTTAGATGGGTCCATAGCAGGGGGGGTGCCAGCTACCCTAGCCACTTTACCAATCCACCTCTCCCTGGGCAAACATGAGGAAGACATAACGTGGTAATCTGAAAGTCAAGGTCAATCTGAGTCATCAGAAAAAGGGAAAAGTTGCAATTTTAGCTTTTTCCACAAGGTGTCCTCAGTACAATGTAAAATCTTCTCCCATAGACCAAGAATCTCATAAACAAGATCAGGAAACAGGGAGGAAAAAAAGCAATTCAAGTCCAATAGCAGATTCAATATTAAAAAGTTTTCCAAGACCCCAAAGTGAAAAAAAAGAATAAAAATAGAGGTAAAAAAAAGTCACTTTAAATTAATTCAATCCATAAGCTTCTTTTTCCCACACTCACCAACGCCGCCTTTTCAGAGCAGGGAGGTAATTTCAAAAGTGCTTTTTACAGGCACAAAAAGAAAAGGAAAAATCAAGAGAGGGAAGGTAAAAAGTCTCACCCGGCTCAGCCACGGTGGTTCCAGTGCTTAGATGTCCTTCTGACTTCTGGTTTCAGCGGCTAGGTGAACAGCCATTTTACCGGCCATTCTTTCCACCGTCGGCCCAAAGGAGCAAATGTCGGTCCCTGGAAGAAGCTGCTGCTCTCCCAAGGACAACGAGGACCTCCTCACCGGTAGCCGCCCCTCCAAGGTGGCTTTCGACCCAATTAAGGGTCTACCGGCAGTGGAGAATCAGCTGGTGAGGAGAGCAGTCTCCTCACACAGCTGCGAGCGCCGCAATCCGGAACCAGAAGTCGCTCCATGACACTTTGGATGGGTTACATTTACCCCAAATTGCAGTCTTTTGACTTTGAAGGCCCCCCTGTGTGTTACAATTGTCTGGGCCTCTGCAGATGCCTCATCAACAGGTAGCTGTTGATAGGCCTGTGCCAGGTCAAGTTTCGCAAAAATGCACACACACCCTTGAGGGAGGCCAGAATGTGGCTTACAACAGGCACTGGATATGCGTGCTGTTGCAACGCTTTATTCAGAGTGTACTTATAGTCTGCACATATACGGATTTCCCCATTAGCCTTTAGAGGCGTTACTATGGGGGTTTCCCATGGACTAGAATCCACAGGTTCTAAAATGCCCTGCTGGAGCAATTTGTCCAGCTCAGCATCTATCTTACTTTTGAGGGCAAAAGGCACTTTTCTAGGCTTGACCCTGATGGGCGTGATAGTTGGGTCTAACTGTAGTGCAATGGGAGGCCCCTTGTAGGATCCTAGCTATGGACTAAACACATCAGCAAACTCCTTGCAAACCTCTGCAAGGCCCAACATTTGCAAGTTGTGCAGCCCAGTTACTTGGATTCCCAGAGCCTCAAACCAATCAAGTCCAATAAGACTCATACGTTCACCCCCAACTAGCACCATATCCAGGAACTCCTCAAAGTCCTTTCACTGTACTTTGAGTGTGGCCTCTCCCTTTACACTGACTTTAGAATTCTGAAAATCAGTAAGTATTAGATTCGATGGCCTGAGTTTAACTCAAGGGCCACTACTGCTGCAAATCCTTTTGAAGGTGTCAAGTGAAATGATTGATAGAGCGGACCCTGTGTCCAACTCCATCAATAAGGGAGCCCCTTGCAACTTCACGTCAATGTGAAGTTTTTTCTTAAGGAGCTTGTGTGTCCCTGTTCTCAGAATACTCCTGCGCGATGCGCAGAAACCCACCCTGTGTTGGCTGGGGATCCTGGTACCTTTCTGAAGCAATTCTCCCTGAGGTTGGACCTTCTGGTGACCCAAACAGACGGAGGCAATGTGGCCTTGCCTGCCACATGCCCGGCAAATGGCAGAGCAGAACCTGCAGTCAGCTCACATCCTCCGCACCCAAAGCACTGAAGAGATGCTGGGGCCTTGTCTGGACGCCCCTTCGGCCTCCTCTCAGCTGGCTGGTGAAGTCTGTCCACCTCCTCTTCAGGATCCGCTTCTGATTCTTCTCAAGCATCCTCTTGATGGACGGTAGCAGTGGCTGGAGGGTTCCTGGTGAGCCGCAAAGCCCTCACAGCACTGCCTGCTGCTTCTTCAGCTGCCACCTCTCTTAACATGTCTTGGAACGAGACCTCTTCTTTCGCAAAGATCTTTTGTTGGAGGTCTCTACTCCTTAAGCCACACACGAAGTGATTGCGCAGCCTTTCTTCCAGATCCTTGAACTCACAAGGCTGCTTGTCTTAAGGCAGCAGTAAAATTCGCAGCAGATTCACCCGGCCTCTGGTCTCTCTGTTCAAACGCGTGCCTCCAAGCGATGACAGATAATTTCGGCTGGAAGTGTTCCTTCAACATCTTCTTCAAGTCAGCGTATGTTACTGACTCCAGAAGTGCAGGGGCCACCAGATTTTTCGTGATTTACTCTAAAGCAGTTCTCCACCCGTGCTACGTAGGAATTCCATCTCTCTGGGTGGGAGACATCAAAATCAGTCAAACGGCCAATCTTCGACATTGTAAGCTCTCCGGCCTTCGCTAATTGCCTCCTCTGCAAGCTCCGATTTAGGAAAGGGTTCTTTTGCTGAGCTCACCTCCAGCGACGCTGTACTGGCAGGCTGAGTCGCGAATGCAGGACGCCGTCTTCCCGATCGTCAGGACTTCCTTGGTGAGTCCTAATTCTTTTTCTTGCTTGCAGGGATCCCACCTTCGTCGCCAGTGTTGTGCTTTCAATTCGTTGGCAATTGACGAAGACACATGGTGAAAACAACAAGCTCTTTATTTCTCTCTCCTACAACCAAGCAAACAGCAAAAGGCACAAAGGCCTTTTATAGGGCCAGAAACCCAGATAGTGCGAACCAATAGGAATTGACCATTTTTGCGCCTTGCGCATACGCGCAAGACTGGCGCCACCCTGTCTGGTCCCAGGCAGCTTTTGGATTGCCTGGGACCATTTGCAACAATTCTGAGCCTGCTTTCAGCTCTTGCAAGCTCAGGACACAACAATTATTATTTTGGGAAGAGTGATGCTTTCTAGATACAGCATGACTGTTTCTGGTATGCATTCTGAGATGTGGGTCCCACAGGAATTCCTGTGATTTATTGGTGTAGGCAATTGTTAAACTGAAAGTAGGTAATAGTTCTATAAGGTTGGGAATCAAAATCGTGGTGTATTTTTTAATGTTTTGTTCTTGTGTAGCATAGATATTATTGTGTAGCTATTATGGATAGCCAAGAAAACAAATAAATTTAGAACAAATCAATCCAGAGTCCTCACCTGAGACTAAAATGCTCAAATTATCATATTCTGAATATTTTATGTGAAGTCCCAAAGAAGAAATAACACTAATTCTCTTTTTCTGGTATCCTAAATTGTCCATCATTCTTGGAGGTTTCCTTGTATTATTATCTCTTGTATCCCCTTCCATAGGTAACATTGGACTTCTCTAAGCAGGAAGAGCTTCCAGGGGCAAAGGTCAATCTGCACATAGAAGCTGCCCCTGGTGCTCTGTGCTCCATCCGTGCTGTGGACAAGAGTGTTCTCTTGCAGATGAACCAAACTCTGACACCAGAATCAGTAAGGAAACACAGCCTTTCCCACAGCTGGAGTCAATGAATTCTTCATCTATTCCTTTCCTCATGAATGCATGAGCAATAAAAAACAGGCTGTGTGTGCAAACTAAAGTAAATGAAATTATAAGCAGCTTGAGATAATTATCTGATTTTAATATTAATTAGAAGCTTTCAATCCAGAAGCACCTCAGTGTCTCTGAGTTTTAAAAAAATTAACTAGAGACAATTCTCCTGATCAAGGAAAGTGATGTTACCTTTGCACTTTTCAAAATGTCTTTGCAAATATTTTTCATGTATTTTTAATATCATTACTACTGTAAAGGTTAGGATCTTAATTTATAAAAAACATAAGTTCTAAATTGGCTAAATTGTGTGGCTAGAATAATATACTGCATTTTTTAAATTTGATCAAATATCTAGGGATGTTTCAATGTGGAAACAGATTTATGGGTCCTGTTTGAAATTTTGGTAAGATGGCTACTTAATTCTGAATCATCTGCAGATGCTACCAAGAGCCAGACTTCTATGCATATTGTGTGTAAGGACCCACCCCACTTTGCATCTTAAGAAGACAGAACTCCTGGAATATTTCTTCCAACAGGCATCTTTATTAAGAGAAAGCTGGATGCAGGTGTTCTAGACAGGACTTGGGTCCAAGCTCTCCCATTCAAGGTGTTAAGGGATCCCCCATTAGCCACACCCCATCACCCCCTTCTCCCAGCAACAATCCCAGGCATTACATTCTCACCCCCTTTTCCTCATTGCCGGGAGGAGACTTCAGAAAGGATTACATGAAAGCTAATGACCCCCATTGTTATTGTTAGTCCGTTTGGTGATATCCACATCCAGTCCCTTTGAAGTAGGCTGAAGGAAGNGTTTTTCATATTCTGGTTTGCCAAATTCTCTCTGCTTTCAGGTGTATAGGAGTCCTTACCCTTATCTTGAAGCCATGAATGCAAGAGTATTTCACTTTTATTTGGAAGATTTTGAGCGCTATCCTTGTCTTCCTTTAAAGAGTGAAAGGCAAAAAAAGCATTTGATAGCTCCCTGATTTCAAAGTCAGGCTGATGTTTACAGTCTGTTCAAGGTGAGTGACATTTGTACTGAAAACAGCTTCCTCCAAAACCTATGCTGTTTTGGCATTGATTGGAGTTCCATGAATAGGACACATTAATGATTCTAAATAGTGAAATAAATCACAAGATCATATTTAAAAAGAAGCTGTGGGAAAATTAGGTTGCAGGGTTATGGAAAGCAATTCAGTATTTAGGAAAAATATTTCTTTATTCATCAGCATAAACGATAAAATGGAAACTTTCAAGAAGTGACAACTGCCAGCTCTATGTTTCTATAATTTATTTAATAGAATAACAGAGTTGGAAGGGACCTTGGAGGTCTTCTAGTCCAACCCCCTGCTAAACCACGAGACTTTATACTATTTCAGACAAATGGCTATCCAGTCTCATATTAAAAACTTCCAGTGATGAAGCACTCACAACTTCTGAAGGCAATCTATTCCACTGGTTAATTGTTCTCACTGTCAGGAAAATTCTCCTTAGTTTTAGGTTGCTTTTCTCCTTGATTAGTTTCCATCCATTGCTTCTTGTCTTGCCATCTGGTGCTTTGGAGAATAACTTCTTGTGGCAGCCCCTCAAATATTGGAACACTGCTATCATGTCACCCCTAGTCCTTCTTTTTTACTAGACTAGACATACCCAATTCCTACGACCATTCTTGATATGTTTTAGCCTCCAGCCCCATAATCATCTTTGTTGCTCATCTCTATACTCTTTCCAGAGTCTCTCTCTTTTATATTGTGATGACCAAAACTGGATGGAGTATTCCAAGTGTGGTCTTAACAGTGATATTAACATTTCAGGTGATCTTGATTCTATCCCTCTGTTAATGCAATCTAGGATTACATTGGCTTTTTTGGCAGCTGCAGCACTTTACATGATTGTCGACTACGACAGGGCTTTTCAACTGGTGGTACGCATACCACTGGTGGTACTTTGGCACCTAGCAGGTGGTACCCAACTGTCCTAGACAATTGTAGTGAGCAAGGGGAATGAGGTGAAGCGCCGGCAGTGCCACACAAGCCTGAGGGAGACACAGCTGGAGCTGCAGGGCTGTCAGAGATCGGCAGAAGCCCCCAAATCAGTGCTGGGCTCCTGCTGATTGGCGTTTTTGGAAGCAGCGCGTAGCTGGAGGTGCACTGAAGAGAAAAAGAGGAGGGGAAAGAGAGGAGAGAATATAAAAGGAGGTTTGGGCAGGAAAGGGATGGGGAAAGACAATGGGGGAGAAAGAGAAGGGGACAGAGAAAGAGAGATGGAGAAGTGCGGCCTTGAGAAGAGGAATCAGTTGAAGGTGTACCGAAAAGAAAAGGAGGGGGGAGAGGAGAGGATATAAAAGGAGGTGGTTTTGGTGGGAGAGGGGAAAAAAAGACAACAGGGAAAGAAGGGGACAGAGAAGAAGCTGTGGAAGGAGAGCCCAGCAAGCAGGGAGGAAGAAGAGACAGGGAAGAAAAAGCTGTGGAAGGAGAACCCAACAGGTAGGGAGGAAAAAAAGAGAGGCGAGGGAGCAAGGAAGAAGGGCCGACCAGCCAGTTGACCACCAAGGTAGTGGTGCATATTAATAAATATGGATAAATTCATCATACATTTGTCAGAGCAAAAGGAAAGTGATTCTGCAAAGAAACCGCCACTGAAGAAATTAAAGCTGGTACTTTTTCCTTTTTTTTTTTTTTTACAGTTTGTACATTTTATTAGATTATAGAATAAAATACAAAAATACAAAAGCAAATAGTAGACCACAGTGAGGAGGAAGAAGGGGGGAAAGTGAGAGGGAGAAGGGGAAAAGAAAAGAAAAGGCATTGACTTCCTCTGTTGTAGTAGAATGAAGCATTAACATCGAACCTCAACTTTTTACTTTTCCATAATAGTATAAACTAGCCATTTCTATAACAACAAATGAATCTAATCAGTAAAACCCAACCCCCCTTTTTTGTGGTCATCAAGTTTTTGACACCTTGCTAAGCACTTTTGGTACTCGAATATTGTTATGTCCTAAAAGTGGTACAATCTATGAAAAGGTTGAAAAGCCCTGCACTAGGAAGACTCCAAAATTGTTTTCAGAGTTATTGCTGTTGAGCCTGGTTTCACCTATTCTGTACCTGTACATTTGGTTTTTCTTGCCAAACTGTAAAACTTACTTTTCTCTTCTTTGAATTTCATTTTTTTAAATAGGGCCCAGCATTCAAGCTTGTTGAGATGGATCTAGGATGACTCACAGCAGCCAGATCAGCGTGGATTGGTGGGCATGACCGGGAGGACGTAGCTAAGTTGCCACAGATGAGTGGGTGTGGCCAGGTGGATGTGAGGGAGTCGGTGCAGCTTGCTCAGTGCCACTGACTCAGCACCATTCACTCAGCATGACCAGGTGGGTGCAAATGGGTGGGTGTGACTGGGTCAGCGCAGAACAAGTCTCACCAACCAACTGGATGTGGGGACAATTCAGTGCCCCACCAGCTCCTCACTCCTTGAACTGCCAGCAACCAAGCACACACATGTGCGCGCACACACACATACACATAAACCCCATTCTGAGTTTGGGGACTTTTATCTGCATCTGTGCTGGAAAGCTGCCAATCACATCCAGGGTTGGGGAGAAGGGCCTCTCCTTTGGCATGCTGCATGCACATGCACACACGCTCACAGAAATACCATTAGAAGTCTGCATCCATGCTGGGAAGCTGCCAATCAAGCTTGCGGAGAAAGACTTCTTCTTTGGTGTGCTGGGCACTCACACATGCGCACGTGTACACACACATGCAGCCCATTTGGAGTTCAGGTACTTTTATCCATAAAGTTGGAAAGTTGCCAATCGCACCGGGCTTGGGGAGAAGGACCTCTTCTTTGGCATGCTGTGCATGCATGCACACACACACACACACACACACACACACACCATTCTGAGCTTGGGGACTTTTATAAATGTTTTCCTTCCCCACCTTGATTAACAAGCTGGAGGCTCCCCTTTGGAGCACAGAATTTCAGTTCTGCAAATGCAGACACTTAGGGAGCTCATTGTTCATTTTTCCCTTTAGTGTTGCTTTTGTAATACCTCCCTTTGCAAACTTCCTCCAGACCAAACTTTAAGTGTCCTGTGATGGCTCTCAGCTACTTCCTGCTGGTCCATGATCAGCATTTTACTGTCAACTTATAATGCCAGAATGAGGCAAGTCCCCAAGCTTGGAATGGTGTATATGTGTGCGTGTGCATGCGTGCGTGCGTGCGTGCGTGCGTGCATGCGTGCGTGCGTGCGCAGCACACCAAAGGAGAGGTCCTTTTCCCCAAGCCCAGGAATGATTGGCAACTTCCCAGCTCTGTGGATAAAAGTCTCCAAACTCCATATGGGATGCGTATTTGTGGTTGTGCACATGCACACAAATGCTTATGAGCACCCAACGTGCCAAAGGAGAGGTTCTTCTCCCTAAGCCCAGGCACAATTGGCAGCTTCTCAGCAGGGATCTAAATAAAAGTCCCCAAACTCAGAAGGAACGGGGGATGTGTGTTCAAGCTCGTGTGTGAGCGCCCAGCACACCAAAGCAGAATTCCTTCTCCCCAAGTCTGGATGTGATTGGCAGCCTCCCAGCATGGATACGGATAAAAGTCCCAAAACTCGGAATGGAGTTTATGTGTGTGTGTGTGTGTATGTGCACATCCGTAGCACACCAAAGGAGAGGTCCTTTTCCCCCAGCCCAGGCATGGTTGGCAACTTTCCAGCTCTGTGGATAAAAGTCTTCAAACTCTGAATGGAGTCATATAGATAGGGCCCAGTGTTCAAGTTTTTTGAGATCCATCTGGATCTTCAGCCTATCTTCTGGGGCGTTGGCTATTCCTGTCAGCATAATGTCATCTGCAGATCTGATGAGTTCCTCTTCTATACCCTCATCTAAATCGTTTATGAATATATTAAAGAATACTGGGCCTAAAATAGAACCTTAGGTTATCCCACTGCTTACTTTCTTCCATGTAGATGAAGTTCCATTGAGGACTACACATTGAGTGTGGTTTGTCAGCCAGTTACAAATCCATCTGGGGATGATGCTGTCTATCTCACATTTTTCTAACTTACCAAAAAGTAGGTTGTGGTCTACTTTGTCAAATTGAAATCCATATACTCTGTCCACAGCATTTTGCTGGTCCACTAATTTAGTCACTTTGCCAAAGAATGAAATAAGATTTATTTGGCATTATCTGTTTTTGACAAACCCATGTTGGCTTCTAGTTTGCTTGCTTCTAGGTGTTCGCAGATCTGTTCCTTGATTATTTTTTCCAAACTTGTCCCAGGTATTGATATCAGACTGATTTGTCTGTAGTTTCCCGGATATGGTTTTTCCCCCTTTTTTTGAAGATGGGAACCACATCAACTCTTTTTCCTCATGTACTAGTACTTCAAGTTTTCCCTGTTTGTTCCTCAAACATTGAGCTTTACTGCATAAGCATCTGAGTCCTTTATGGCTGACTCTGGGTACTTCCTACATCTCTTACTTTGTATCGGGGTGTATGGGGTGTTCAGGGAGGGGTAGCACCTCTGGTGGAGGGCATGTCGTGCCCTTTTTTTAGGGCAGCTCGTACACCTTTGGTCCCCACCTGACACTCAGCTCTCACCTGTGGCTCCTAGTAGCTGTAACATGCACAGCGGCCACACCCCGGGCAACAGCTTCGACAGGCTGGCCAAGCCAGGTTGAAAGTAGCTGTTGTGTCTTCGACATTCGGTGAGCAAGGGATTTGTCTATCCCAAGCATGTGAAGACAGACTCTGGCGGATTGAGCGGATGAGACCTATTAAAATAGGACCAACGATCATGAAGGCAGTTTCTGCAAGCGACGTGGTATGCTGAGAGCACGGCAAGACACGAAAGATGCCCTGGTCAACCACTGTGCCCAGCCCATCTCCAACTGTCTCGACTTTTGTCCTGCCATTGGAACAATATGGAATCTGGGAAGAGAGAGTGAGGCTGACTATGCGCACCTCTCCCTCACTTTAATCCAATCCACGCCCAAGTCTTGACATCTTGACTTTCCCTAACTCCCACAAATCTTAAAGTCCTGTGGCGATAGGCGAGCGGTGAAGCAGCAGGTGTGGAATCACTGGGAGCTGTGGACGCGGACCTGCACACAGGCGGCTCAGGTCTAATGCACAAAAAGACGTCCTGGATGCACCCACGCTCCAGGCACTGGCATCTCATTGATTATGTCATTGTGCGGAGGAAAGACATGCAAGATGTAAGAGTAACTAAGGCCATGCCAAGTGCTGACTGTTGGACTGACCATAGACTCATCATTTCCAAGTTAAATATTCACATCAAGCCAAAGAATCGTTCACAGGGAAACAGAGTTGTGATGAAAAAGATCAATGTCAGTACACTGGAAAACCCCGACGTAGTAGCTTCATTAGTAAAAGAACTTGACAATCAACTCCCAGAGCTGCAAATACAGGAAAATGCTGAGAAGGACTGGGAATGTTTCCGGGACATCTTGCACTCTTATGCACTTAAGGTTCTTGGACCTTCATATAGGAAGCAGCCGGACTGGTTTGATGAAAACGATGAAGAGATTAAGGCCTTGCTTGATGAAAAACACCACCTCTATTGTGCTCATCAGAATGACCCATCTTCAACTGCAAAGAAAAATGCTTTTACTAACACTCGCAGGATTGTACAGAGCAAGCTCCGCAAGATGCAGGACTCCTGGTTGAGTGCCAAAGCAGATGAAATCCAGACGTTTGCTGATAGAAGCGACACCAAACGGTTCTATGAAGCCCTTAGATCCCTGTACGGACCTCAGCCCTCAGGAAGCTCCCCTTTACTGGATTCGAGTGGTGCAGCTCTCATCACTGAGAGGACTCTGATTTTACAGCGTTGGGCTGAGCATTTCCACTTTGTGCTGAATCACCCATCCACTATCAATAATGAGGCGATCGACAGATTACCCCAGGTGGATATCAACTATAGCCTGGATGTCCCACCATCAGAGGCTGAAACCTCACAGGCCATCAGTCAGTGTTCCAGTGGTAAGGTGCCAGGATCTGATGCAATCCCAGCGGAAGTCTATAAGGCTGGTGGTGCTGTGCTTGTTGAAAAACTCACACAGCTGTTCCGGTCTTTCTGGAAACAAGGTTCCATCCCTCAGGAACTGAAAGACGCGTCCATCGTGCACCTCTACAAGAGGAAAGGAAATTGACAAGTCTGCGATAATTATAGAGGAATATCACTTCTCTCCGTCGCAGGCAAGATCTTTGCACGAGTGTTGCTAAATCGCCTGATTGACCATCTGGAACAAGGTCTACTACCTGAGACACAGTGTGGTTTCCGCAAAGAGCGTGGCACAGTGGACATGATCTTTGCAGCATCAGCTCCAGGAGAAATGTCAGGAGCAGAATCGTGAACTATATACCACCTTTGTGGATCTCACCAAGGCTTTTGACACAGTTAGTCGTGAAGGATTATGGCGCATTATGTCAAAGTTTGGGTGCCCTGACAGATTTATTCTGATGGTACGGCAGTTCCATGATGGCATGGCGGCTCGTGTTCTGAGCAACGGTGACGCCTCAGAGGCTTTCCCTGTCACAAACGGCGTTAAGCAAGGCTGCGTACTGGCACCAACCTTGTTCAGCATGATGTTTTCAGCCATGCTGTCTGACGCCTTTCAGAACAGCTCAGTGGGAGTCAATCTGAGGTACAGAACCGATGGGAAATTGTTCAACCTGCGAAGACTCCAGGCTATCACCAAGGTAAAGGAGACTGTGCTACGAGATCTTCTCTTTGCTGATGACTGTGCCCTTAATGCAGGATCGGAGCAGGAAATACAAGCCAGCATGGACAAATTCGCAGTCGCTTGTGACAACTTTGGCCTCTTTATCAACATGAAGAAAACTGAAGTGATGTACCAGCCAGTTCCAAAAGCCCAATACCAAGAGCCTACCATCACAGTGAAGGGACAAAAGCTGCAAGCAGTAGACCAATTTATGTATCTTGGTAGTACCCTCTCCCGTGCAGTGACAATTGACATCGAGGTCAACTGTAGAATTGCCAAGGCAAGTTCTGCATTTGGTAGACTGCGGACTAACGTGTGGGACCGCCGTGGAATAAGCCTTGCTACTAAGCTGCTCTGATTTGACCTGCTCACTAAAACTCTCTTCCTGTTTTGTAGCGAGGAAGGGAAAGCAGTTCATCCAGTCACTGTTCCAGACACAATCACGGAGTGGAACGCAAATGCATTCTGTCTGGCAGATATAGGCTTTGGCCTCTCCCAATTAACCACAATCAGGGTGTTCCAGCCCTTCTTCATTGATCTGACTTTGCCGTATTCTGTGATTCGGGGAGAGACTTTCCAGATAAAGGTCATGGTCTTTAATTTCCTCAAGGACTGTATCCAGGTGAGAGACCATTTAGGACAGGCCAGAAATCTTACAAAAATTAGGAGGAGGAAATTCACGATGGGCTTTAGACATGGAGACCAAGATTGCAAACAGAAGCATTGTATTCCTTTCTGTATCTGACAGAGGATACATTCCTAGTGGCCCCAATTTCTTCCCCACAAACCATGGCAAAAAAATTGAAGTTCATGAAGTACTTTCAGAGGTTTGCATAGCAAAATTCTCCAGTGGGTTCCTACCAATCTTAGCTGGTAAGAAGTAATTTCCTGACCCATACATGGTCTTGAAGTTCTACTGGACATAACTCCATATTATCCCATCCTGCATATGTAAGTTCAGTGGGCACAGATACTGGCGGTTGGCCTGTATCCCTTCATGTGCTCACATTGTGCCTGCTCATCTTCTGTCTCACCTTTCATGTTTCATCCAGGTGAGAGTGACCCTGCTAGAGTCCGAGCAGGTGGAGGTGAAACCATGTCCTGACTGCCTGTTCACCACCTGCCTGTGCACTGAAGAAGCCAAGGTCTTTTCCTGGAACGTGACAGCTACCCAGCTGGGTAAGACTGAGGCTGTAAGGACCTGCCTCAATCAGTCCTCCCAAGAAACCAGAACTCTTGAAATGGACATCATTTTAAAAGGAACCTTTATTGGAAGGTGTTGACAGCAGTAATAGAAGGCAGGATCTGAGGATTTCCCATGTGAATCAATTAGTCAAAAGAGTCAATGAAAACCCCACCCCAACTGTCCATCCACATGGTTTGAATGGGCCAATCTACAGGTGTGAAAATCTTGTGGGAACGGAGTGATAAGGCACCACTTCCAAGGCTATTAGATCTCCGCGCCTCTTCTTCTGCATCCAGAGATAAGGCAGATTGCCACAGGCACATTCCATTCTCACCCTGAGAAAGAAACATCAAAGAGGATAGCGCAAGAAACAAAGCAAAGGAAATACACTGCAGCAACCCCAAGCTTCCCCCTCCCCCCAGAAGAATGGCAGAACCCAAAAAAGAACAAGAAGCCCCATGTCCATTGTTAAGTCCGGAGAATAATGGCGCTTGAAGCAATGCATTTCCAACATATCTTTATTCTCTGACTACAATCTACGAACAACCCGAGCAGAGGCATGCAGGCCTCTATTTATACCCTCTGATCCCCGGGCAATTCCAACCAATCACAAGGCGGTCTTTTCCCGCCTTGCGCATGCGCGCAAGGCTGGCGCCGCTCAGTCTGGTCCCGGGCAGCTTTTGCAAATGCCCGGGACTCTTGCAACGTCCCGAGCCTGCTTCCGCAGGCTCAGGACACAACACCCCTCCCCCCTAGATAAAATAATACTGCGCCCAACATGGACGCCACCATGATAAAGTGTGTGTTACTAACTGTTGCATTAATTTTACAGTGTGTGTGAGATATGGGGCCGTTCTGTCATTCAGAGAACCAATGTGCTCCAACCCCGTTTCCACAAGTCAACCAGTCTGAACCTCTAGTTCAAGTTGCTATATACTTGCTCACCTTACGTAATCTGCAAGGTATTTGGGAGGGCCTTTTACCCATAGTGACCTTCTCGAACCTGGGGAACTTGTAATGTTTTCCCAGTTGCTTTCCACGCTAGGTGAATTACCCTGTGGCTGTCTCGTGTGAAGACGGACGGAAAGGACGGGCAGAGGATCCGAGCACTTCAGTCCTGAGACGACAAGTGATATGGACCAACTGGATGGTGGATACCTCAAAAGGTTTGGGAGACTTGAGTAGAGTTACAAGGGGCTTCCACACATTAAAAGGACCGAGGAAAGAGTAGTGATAGGGTCCAAGGATACCTCCCTGTTAGCCCTAATACATGGGGACATCCTTCTGTGAGCCATTGCTGAAAAGGACATGTCCCCGCCTTGTTGTGCCTGCTCTCTTGTATGTTGTGAGTTGTGAGTATGCTCCCAATCAGTCTCCGTGTGTGGAGTATTGTTGGTGAAGTGTGGATAGTTAGTATACCTCCGGTGTGACTCCCAGGCTGGAGTGCGTGTGGGGGTGTCTGTTTGCCCCCTGCCCCATGAATTCCTACTTGGAGCACTTGCGGAACGTGGGTGTTGTGTACCCATGTTGCCCTCCACAGCCATTGTTGGCTGCTGATCCTGATTCCCAGAATGCATTTCCCATTCCTCCTCCCCCCCTAGAGGAGACTGAGGAGGAACCCTAGGCGAGTCCCGCCTCACACGTAGTTGATCAATGTGGCGGCGAAGAACGCGGCCGTCTTCCAAAGATACCTCGTAGGACAGAGGCCCCGAGACCTTGCAAACCACGGCCGGGACCCAGAGGTGTCCAGGCCCGTAATTCCTGGCCCAGACAGGATCACCTTCATGCAGGACCCGTGGTGGGTGTGGCTGAGACACCTGTGAAGCTACACGCTCCAGATGCAGCCTGTCCAATTTAGTCACGAGCCGACGACCCCAACGGAGTTCGGCCGGGCACTTACCCGTGGCAGTGCACGGAGTAGTACGATGGGCTAGAAGAAAGTCAGCCAACCTGTGATGCCAATTGCCGTAAGTCAGTTTCTTGAGGGCGTCCTTGGTGACGCGGACCATCCGTTCAGCCAGACCGTTGGTGGAAGGATGGAAAGGAGCCGAAGCAGCGTGGCAGATCATGTTGGCTTGTAGAAACCCCTGAAACTCAGTAGAAGTAAATTGAGGACCATTATCCGACACCAGAACATCTGGCAATCCATGTGCAGCAAAAATGTTTCTCAACACCTGAATGGTCTTGGCAGCAGTGGTAGATGACACAGGCACAACCTCCAGCCATTTGGAATGGCTATCAACAACAACCAGGAAGAATTGACCCTGAAAGGGCCCAGCGTAATCTATATGTATTCTAGACCATGGAGTGTGTGTTTCCTCCCACCTATGCACAGGGGCCTGGG
>NW_015388280.1:50929-54271 GCF_001527695.2 Protobothrops mucrosquamatus
CAGTCTTTCCTCTAAGTCCTTGAAATCACACGGTTTAGCTGCTCTTCTCAAAGCTGCAATGTATTCTTTTGCAGATTCCCCAGCTCGCTGATCCCTCAGTTCAAATGTGTGCCTCCAAGCAATGACAGATTGCTTAGGCTGGAAGTGTTCTTTCAAAACTTTCTTCAAATCGGAGTATGAGACAGTTTCTAGCGAGGCCAGGGCGATTAGATTCTCGGCGATCTCAAAGGCGTCTTGCCCACAAACGCACAACATTGTGGCAGCCTTTAGATCTTCTTCCCTTATCTGATTTACGCGGAAGTAAGTCTCTACTCTTGCAACGTAAGATTCCCACTTCTCCGGGTGGGAGACATCAAATTCAGCTAACCGCCCAATTTTCGCCATGATCAGGAACAGGGTTTTCTTCAGCCGCACTCACCCTCCAGCGATGCTGTACTGGCAGGATAGACGCTGACTTCAACGCCGTTGTTCCTCTTCCGGACTTCTTTGGGTGAGTCTTCAAGCTTCCCTAGCTATTTAGACTGAATCCCACCCTCGTCGCCAGTGTTAAGTCCGGAGAATAATGGCGCTTGAAGCAATGCATTTCCAACATATCTTTATTCTCTGACTACAATCTACGAACAACCCGAGCAGAGGCACGCAGGCCTCTATTTATACCCTCTGATCCCCGGGCAATTCCAACCAATCACAAGGCGGTCTTTTCCTGCCTTGCGCATGTGCGCAAGGCTGGCGCCGCTCAGTCTGGTCCCGGGCAGCTTTTGCAAATGCCCGGGACTCTTGCAACGTCCCGAGCCTGCTTCCGCAGGCTCAGGACACAACACCCATAGAAAGACAAAATTCTGACATGCCCCCCCTTAAAAAATGAGAGATCCACCTGGAGAGAAATAAAATAATAACAGGGAGAGAAGATACCTATGGTTTAGTTGGGTTTATCAGGATACTAAGCATGAAATTTCTTTAACAACCTAGGAGCCCTGACATTTCATTTATAAACCCACTCATTCTGGGAAGATGGGAGATCTTTCCAAGCTATCAAGTATTGTGTTGGTCCATGATACTTCCTAGAATCCAGGATCTCCTTGACTTCAAAATGTTGTTCTCCCTCCACCATAATAAGTGGAGGAGGAGGAACTGTGGCTGGCCTTAAAGGAGAGCTTAGTTCACATTTTAATAGGCTACAATGAAATACTGGGTGAACCTGTCTTAATGTTTTTGGGAGTTCCAATTCTACAGTCACTGGGTTGATAACCCTTTTAATGGGGAATGGCCCCACAAATTTTGCTCCTAAAGTTTTCAATGGCTGTAGAGATTTTAAATACTTTGTGGACAAGTATACTTTCTCCCCCACTTTAAATGGCTTGGGTTCTACCTGCTTCTTTTTTTATAAGATTTTATTAATTTTTTCTATACATACAATAATAATTTTTCAACCAACGTACTGTCTGAGTTTAAATTTGCTAATACATATTTAATTCCTAATCCTTTATTCTTTCCTCTAGCCATTGGTAAAATAAGTCCCAAGTTTGATAATTGCAAGGATCCACCTCACTTTACATCTTAAGAATACAGAACTCTTGGAATATCTCTTCCAACAGGCATATTTATTAAGAGAAAATGATAGGCGTGCTAGACAGGATCTGAGAAATTCTCTCCCATTCTTCAATGTTTTAAGCGTTCCCAAGCAGCCCCCCACCCCACAGTTCTTCCGGGCGACGATCCTTGTTCCCCCCCTTTTTCCTTACTGCCGGCAAAAGGGAGACTTCAGAGAGAGTAGATGAAAGGCGATGGCCATATTATTATGGTCAGTCCTCTTGGTGAGAATCAACATCCAGTCCTTTTGAAGTTTTAATGAAAGAAGTGAGAGCCATAAAACCCCCCCCTGCTCATCCCCCTTCCCCTTCGTAGTATGACAGAATCCAGAGAGAGCAGAAATGGTTTTTTTCCATAGTAGATAACTAGAAATGAAATATAATTGGATTCTGACATCCTGCCCCCTTAAAAATAAGAGAGATCCACCTGTAAAGAAAACAAAACAGGTATAAAAGTTAGTCTGGCTTGTTAGGATACTCTGTATGAAACTTCTTTAATAGCTTCGGGGCTTTGACATGACATTTATGGACCCACTCATTTTGTGAGGCAGGGAGGTGTTTCCATGCTACTAGGTATTGAGTTGCCCCATGATATCTCCTAGAATCTAGGATTTCCTTTATCTCGAAGTGTTGTTCGCCTTCCACCATGATTGGAGGTGGGGGGGATTTTTGGCCGTAAAGGTGACTGATGTTCTCTTTTCAGCAAACTGCAGTGAAAAATTGGGTGCATTTGCCTAAGATTTTTTGGGTAATTCTAATTCTACTCTTATTGGGTTTATGATTCTTTTAACTGGAAAAGGCCCTATATATTTTGGTCCAGGTTTTTTACAGGGTTGTAGGGATTTTAGGTATTTTGTAGATAAGTACACCATTTCTCCTATAATGAATGGTGTAGGCTCAACCCTTTTTTTATCGGCTTGTGCTTTGTATGCCTGCCTAGCTTCATCTAGTGCTTTTCTAACTATTGGCCAGGTGTTTTGAAATTGTTCCATCCATTCTTTCAGTGATGGGATCGCCGGTTCGTTTGGGGTTAGTTCTGGCATGGGGTTGAAACTTTGACTGGTAGCTATTTGAAAAGGAGTGTAACCTGTGCTGGAGTGGACTGCATTATTGTAGGCCACTTCTGCGAAGGGGAGTAGGTCCGTCCAATCAGACTGTTGGAAATTAAGAAAGCATCTTAAATATTGCTCAAGTACTGAGTTTGAATGTTCTGCTTGTCCATTCTCCTGCGGATGATGGCTAGATGTCAGTCCCTGAGTGATCCCTAAGAGGGATAAAAATTCCTTCCAAAATGCAAACGTAAATTGCACTCCCCTATCAGATATGATGCGTTGGGATGCCCCATGCAATCTGTAAATATGCTGGACGAAAAGTTTCGCTAAGGCTTTTGCGGTGGGAATTGTTTGGCAAGGGATAAAATGCACCTGTTTGGAAAACAAGTCCGTGACCGTCCAGACGACAGTATTCCCATTGCTTTCTGGTAATTCCACTATAAAATCCATGGCTATTTCCCTCCAGGGGGCTGAGGGATTTGCCACTGTTTGTAAAAGTCCGGGCGATTTCCCTTGCAACCTCTTGGCAGTTGCACATTTTGGGCAGCTGGCCACATAACTTTCTATGTCCTTTTTCATGGATGGCCACCAAAATTGCCATTTAATTAAATGTAATGTTTTTACAAATCCAAAATGCCCTGCTGATTTTGTGTCATGGGAAAGCTGCATGAATGTGACTCTTTGGGTTGTTGGTATATATA
>NW_015388280.1:56778-59000 GCF_001527695.2 Protobothrops mucrosquamatus
GAATGCAAAATCCTTTCTTCCTTTTAAAATCTTAGGAGGTATTTCTTTCAAAAGTATAATATCTTGTGCGGCAATTTGAAACCTCTGCTGATAAAAAAGCTGTATAATTTCATTACGACGTATTCTTGTAGTAAAATGGACAACCACATCTCTAGGTAAATTTCTTTGACGTGCAACCCAGGAGTTCACTCTAAAAAAAATTTCTATTTCTCCATATATCAACTCTGGATTGTAATTCAATGCCAGGGCCAACGCTGCCACAACTTCCTCTTTAAGTTTTTCTTGTGGGTTCTCCGCAAGACCCCTGATTCTCAGGGCAAATTCTAATTGTTTATACTGCATCAATAATATATCATTTTGAAAAGTTTCCACTCCCTCCTCTACCTTTTCAAGTCTATCCTCCGTTCCCTCCACTTTCTCCACTAACTCGTCCACTTGTCCCTCTACCCGATCAATGTGAGTGACAAGTCCTTGGAAAATATGTGATAAATTTTCACAAAGGTCCTGATTTTTCTTATCCCAAAGTTCTTCTGTTTGTTTCAAAGTCTGCAATGAGGACTTGGCTAGAGCCTCTTGTAAATCTTTAAGTGTAATGGAGGGAGGAGGTGTTGGTGGGGGAGATCTATGTTTTTGTTTTTGAGTTTGCACCACAGGAGAAGAAATAGCTGTTTTAGACAACGCAGGAACAGTACGTTTTGAAGCCATTCTGCCAAATTATTTTTCTTTTCTTTTCTTTTAAAAGTCACAGCAAATATAAACTTAAAAAACTTGATTTTAAATTGAAAAAAAATTAAAATCCATTAAAATCCACACCCGGAAAGAAAGTGAAAGTTTTCCTTTTGTAAATAGGAATATTTTAATAAATAGGTTCCTTTGTTACTTATATTTATTTCTCCACAAAATAATTATCATTAAAATTATTGCAGGACTCAAAGGAAAGAGGGGGATTTGGCCTTCCTGATTTGGAGAAATACTACCAGGCTATAGTACTAGTATGGGTAAGGGACTGGATATTACTAAAGAACAGAAGATTATTATGCCNGGCGATTTCCCTTGCAACCTCTTGGCAGTTGCACATTTTGGGCAGCTGGCCACATAACTTTCTATGTCCTTTTTCATGGATGGCCACCAAAATTGCCATTTAATTAAATGTAATGTTTTTACAAATCCAAAATGCCCTGCTGATTTTGTGTCATGGGAAAGCTGCATGAATGTGACTCTTTGGGTTGTTGGTATATATAACTTTTCCTCCACCCAAGGCAGCCCATCTTTCATTGTGCACATGTGTTTATTTTTCTGGAACCATTCATCTTTTCTAACTTTCCAAACTTTTCCAAAATTCAATTCCGGTTTGGCTACCCAGCTGTGGTTTTAATTTAGCTTGAGCTCTGGTGGTTACTGGTGCTGCCAGTTTTGATTCTACCATCATCGGTTTAGAGTCGGTGGCTCGCATGCTGTTATATTGGGGCATCTGCCAGGAAGTTCTTTCCCCCCCCCCGGCAAATGCTTGAGCATAAATTGGTGAAAATGCTGGGACCAGCGGGCTTGCTTGGGGTTGAGGTCCCTGGGTGTTTTCAAGGCTTCCAAATTTTTGTGGTCTGTCCACACCTGGAAAGGGATTTTATTGCCTTCAAGGAACTGATGCCACGTGAGTAATGACCACCGAATCCCGTATGCCTCTTTCTCCCACACAGGCCAGTGCTGTTCCATTTCAGTGACTTTCTTGGATGTATACGCACAGGGTTGCAATACCCCTTCATCATTTTCTTGTAATAGTACAGCTCCCACTGCCACATCACTTGCATCCGCCTGTATTACAAAGGGCTTATCCATGTCTGGGTGCCTCAGTACTGGTTCGGCAGAAAAAAGTCTCTTTAATCTCTCAAACGCCGCTTGGCATTCCATTGTCCATTTTAGTGGCTGGCTAGGTTTTACTGAGGATGCTCCCTTCATTTTTAGTAAGTTCGTGAGGGGCAGGGCTATCTGGGCAAATGAGGGGATGAATTGGTGGTAAAAGTTTGCAAAACCCAGGAAACTTTGCAGTTGCTTTCTTGTGTGAGGTGGTGCCCATTCTAATACTGCCCTGACCTTCTCTGGGTCCATTTCAGTGCCCTGTGGGGATATGTGATAACCTAGGTAGTCTATCCTTTCCTGGTGGAATTCGTATTTCGATAGTTTGGCATATAGGTGGGCGGCTCGCAGTTTCTTTAAAACCGCTCTGA
>NW_015388280.1:62281-64826 GCF_001527695.2 Protobothrops mucrosquamatus
GCTTCGCTCCGAGGAACGAAAGCACACCGAGCTGCGGAGAAGAGGCTAGGACTCCGGGGGAATTCTCACCTAAACCCCCCCAGGAACGCTCCTGGGGGGATTAGGGAACTCAACCCCTATCCCAGCCAAACTCACTTTCTCCCCTTCGCCCGGGGAGAAAGTTCCGAGCCGCAAAACAGCTGATCCGCGCTGTTTTGACAGCTTTGACGCAGTCCCGGGCTGGAGGCTCAGAAAAAAGCCTCCTCCGGTGGCGCCTCGCCACAGGAAGCCTTTCTAAGTTTTTCTTTATGAATCTTTCCATTTCCTCCTTCTCCTTTGGGCTCATGGAGTATAATCTGGGCTTTGGGAGTTTTGCTCCGGGCTTGAATTCTATGGCACTGTCCGTGGGTCAGTGGGGGGGGAAGCTCATATGCCTTCTCCTCACTGAAAATTTCAGCAAGATCTCTGTATTCCTCTGGTATTTCTGGTAGCCCCTTTTCCTCTCCCATGGATGCTTTTTTTGTTCTTTATTTTGGTAGATCCCCTTGGGGTTTTAAGTCCAGGGGATCTCCTTTCGGGAAATTGATTTCTGCCATCCTCCTATTCACCCAGGGGTTTCATTTCTTTAACCATTCCATCCCTAGGATCAGCGGACATTCCATGCCTGGGGTCACTACAAACGTTATGTCTTCCTCATGTTTGCCCAGGGAGAGGTGGATTGGTAAAGTGGCTAGGGTAGCTGGCACCCCCCCCTGCTATGGACCCATCTAACTGGCCAAATGAGATTGGTTGTTCCAGTCTCCTCGGCGGAATGCCCAGGTTTCCCACTAGCATCGGGCTAATGAGGCAGCGGGTGCAGCCAGAGTCTATTAAGGCTTTCACCTTGACAGCTTCGGGCATGGGGGGAATTAATATAGTCACTGTCTTGAGGATGGGTGCGATGGGTCCACTTACCAGGGGTTCGCCCTCTGAGCTGTCATCTGAGGCATCCATCAGCCCTGCGGTGTAAGCTGGAGTTCTTTCCCCCCAATGAGCAGAGGTAGGGGATTCCACAGCCTCCATCACTCTCATGGCAGGTTCTTTTGGCTTAGCTGGAGACTTCCCGGATTTGCTGGCCAGTGATCTGTCTGGGTTGTGCTGGGGGGCTTTTGAGCAGCATTCTACAGCCCGATGCCCCTCTCTCCTGCACGTGAAACACCCCATTTGCTTCTTGGCCATAGCCGATGGTTTCACTGGTTCACGTGTCGACTCAGGTGGTGAGCGGCTCCATTGTTTTCCTCGGCGGTGCCTCTTCAGTAGGTCGATCTCTGCTTCCTCTGCCAGGACGTACCATTCATCAAGTTGGTGTGGGTCCCCTCGGGGCAGGTAAGCGTCATATAGGTCGTAATTTAGTCTGTTTTTGAAATGGCTAAGGAGGATGTCTTCCGGCCAGTTCAGTTTGCTGGCAATGGCCCGGAATTCTTGCGTATATTCGGCTACCGGGCGTTTGCCTTGCCTCATCGTTTTGATCCTTTTGCGGGCTTTGCGATCAGCCAGGGGGTCCTCAAATTGCCTTCTCAGAGAGGACATGAAACGGTTGAAGTCGTTGAGCTCTGGGGCATTGGAGTCGTGTAAGTTCACCACCCAATCTGCGGCCGGCCCATCCAGAGCAGATTGCACGATCCTGATACGGGCTTTGTCACTGGGGATGTGCCGCCCGTATTGCTCCATGTAGCTTAGGACTTGGGTTAGGAAAAATCCCAAGCGTGTTGGCTTCCCCTTGAATCTCACGTCCAGTGGTAGGAATCTTTGAATGGATTGGTGCCTTCGCTGTCGGTGGTATTGCCTTCCATCCAGTTCACCATCTGCGAGTCAGCAGGGAGTGGGGACTACTGGATCAGCGGACGTCCCCGGGGCTGCAGGTTCCACTTCCCCCTCGGTGTCTCTTCAGTTGCGGCTCCAGGAGCTGGTGCAGCCGTAGGGCTCAGAATTCTTCTCTCCTAGGGAGATGAGGGTTTTCTTCATCAAGTCAATAGCTTTCTCTAGGATACAGCTCGAGTGCGGTGCCCAGCTTCCTTCCTCTTCGCTTGCATACAGGAATTTCCCCATCTCCTGCTTCCATTCTGGTTTGGTGGGCCCCCGTGTCAAGGTCACCTTTCTTGATTCCTTTTCCCACTCGCCTTTCTTTCCAACGCCTCTTCTCCTGAGGAATCTGACTTCTCAGATCCCAACATCTGGCAGGTTTTCAGTCGGGGCAGCGGCTCCCTCTCTGGGGGGCTTTCTCCCTTCCCTGCTCCGTTGTCTGACATGGTATTTTTTGCAAAGTCCCCCAGCACGGTTCTCCCTTCCAGGTGGACTATTTTTGCAGATCCTGTCTAATGTAAGGATCCACCTCACTTTACATCTTAAGAATACAGAACTCTTGGAATATCTTTTCCAACAGGCATATTTATTAAGAGAAAATGATTGTAGGTGTGCTAGACAGGATCTGAGAAATTCTCTCCCATCCTTCAATGTTTTAAGCATTCCCAAGCAGCCCCCCACCCCACAGTTCTTCCGGGCGATGATCCTTGTTCCCCCCCTTTTT
>NW_015388280.1:64883-75798 GCF_001527695.2 Protobothrops mucrosquamatus
AGTAGATAACTAGAAATGAAATATAATTGGATTCTGACAATAATATTCTGTTTCTTCTTTTTCTTTCAGTCTCATAGTCAATCTGTCCATCTCTGTGCATTCTAGTATTTTTTAATTATTTCTTCATCTGATGGTATTCCTTCATTTTTCCAATATTGCACAAATATTATTCTTGCTGCTGTTGTGACATGCAAAATCAAATATAGGCTTTGTTTGTTAGTCTTTTCTGGCATTATACCTAATAAAAAAAGTTCAGGTTTAAAATCTACATGTTCTCCCAACATCTTTTCTAACTAAGTATGTATCTTTTTGCCAATAATTCTTTACTTTATCACATGTCCACCAAACATGCTAATACGTGCCTGACTTATGTTTACATTTCCAACATCTATCTGACATATTTTTAAACATTTTGCTAATCTTGCTGGTGGCAGGTATATATATATTCAAAATTTGGATTGCTAACAAAGAATTAAGGGAGAACTGGAATAGCCATTTCGAACTTTTTAGTTCTTTTCAACCAGACATACCCTTCTGAGATTCAAACCTGGGCTGTCTGCATGTTAGGCAGATGTATTAACCTGCCTAAAAATAAAACACTGATTCCTGGGTGAATTCATATTGCCTGACATAAAATACACGACCACCAGGAAAATTATAAAACTATAAAAAGTTTTAATGGAATAAAATATACCTAGCTTTCGCTGGCCACTGCCAGCATCGTCAGGGTAACCTCCAGAAGGTGGTGAGGCTATTCATAAGCATTGCGCTCATTGCGCCCGACCCCTAGCCCTCGTCACGGGCCCCAGCCAATCCGCCTGGGCTCTAATCATAGTATCTGCATTGCTAATCGTTGTTTCTCTACTTTCCTTACTCCCATTTACATCATTTCCTTTCCTCCCCCCCCCTCCTTGTGCGATCGTAAGTTATGGCAACTCCTTGTTTCAACCGGCTCAGACTTATGCTGCATGCCTTTACGGTGTTTTCTTTTTTCACCTTCCCCTCTGGCATCCCTCACTGTCAGTTTCCTCCCATCCTCCCTCTTCTCACAAGTCTTTCTTACCACTACATCACCATAGTCTTTTCTTGCACTGCGGAGTCTCATTCCAACCATCCCATTGTGCCTCTCATCCGGGGGTGTTCCCTCACCCACCCTCAGTTCTTGATCTCTTCCTCCTCCTGTGTTCCCAAAGCGGGGCATCGCTCTTGGGCGTCTCAAGGGGCGTGCTGAAACTCCCAGATCACGAACGTCCGTATCCTCGTCCCCTCGCAGTTCCTCCGTGTTCTCACAGCAAGCACTCTCCGAAACCGTAACGTGGGCAGAGTCAGTCCTAGAGTCGTTGATGGGGGTGGTGCTGCAGTCCCTCCCTCTACATCTGCTCCATGCCCCAATATCCATGCGGAGCCTCATCTCAGTCAGGCTCTCTTCTGGGTGTGGGGAGGGGGCATCCAGTCTCTCCGGCAATGGCTCTCCGGCGTCCACACACTCCTCCATTCGCCGGGGGTGAGCACACACTCTCCTGGCCTGAGACTCACTCGGTGATTGTTTGTTCTCTATTAGACTCTGCTCAGAGCTTTTTACCCTCGTCATCACCCCTTCCAGGAGGCACGTTGTGGTGTTGGCTCGTTTCCTCTTGGATGATTGATCTTCTGTGATCCATGCTCTTAATGTCATGTGTGCCGGGCACAGGTCCACATGCCGATTTATAAACTCTTCATTGGAAAGCCAAGCCTCTTTGAGGAGCCGGCCCCCCTTCGTGTTGTCGTTGGCAATGATTTGCACGTTGTCAAAATCAAACCTGTGCCCAGACTCCATCATGTGTGTTCCGATTTGGGAGTATTGTTCACCTCTTTTTACTGCCAATTTGTGTTCACGGATTCTAGTTCTGACCCTTTTTGATGTTTCCCCCATGTAGTTGGCTGGGCAGTCTTGGCAGTTGATTTTGTAAACCACGCCCGATTTCTCTGTGACGGGGAGTGGGTCCTTAGGTCTCATTACTTTGGACCGCAAGGTCTGGTTTAAAAGGAGCCTGTTTAATATAAACACGTCTGTGGTTAAAAAAGTCCTAAGCTTTCGTCCGGCCAAAAACTGCCGGCGTCATCAGAGTTAGAATAGCAGGAGATCGGGAAGGCAGCTCATATAGCCTCCTGCCTCTGCACCCGGCTCCTTGAGCGTGTCATCGGCCCGTTGATTGTGTTAATCCCTATCGCGCAGAGTTGTTCTGCCTCAGGCAAACTGTCTTTGATTCCACTGGTTGTTTTAAGATCCTCAAGTGCTCTTTTGGAGCGTGTACAAGCACTTGGAGGGTGGCTGTCAATCCGTCCCTGTGCCCAGTCCCCCTCCCTCTCAGGACCATTGTCTTCCCCCACCCCCAAGGCCGTTGTCGTAATTCCTCCACCCCAGTCCTGCAACAAGCAGCTGTTCCGGCATTCCTGCTCTCTGTCTTCCCCCCCTCCCCCTCCTTCCAGATCACCTCAGCACTTCCATCCTTGGCTTGGGGCCATTTGGTTCATCATCTCCGTCCATGGGAGTCGTGGTCGTCCCACCACCTATAGAGCCATCGTCCCAATTCTGTGAAATGCTGTCATCGTCTTCCTTAGAGATCGTGCCTGTCTCATCCATCATTCTACCGCCCCAATCCTGCCAAGGAAGAGTTAAATGTCTTCTCAGCAGGCCGTGATGCTGTTTTTCCCATCTCCTAAGAGATCTTAGGAGATCTATATGCCGGTTGATGGAATTTTCATTAGAGAGCCAGGCTTCCTTGAGTAGGTGGCCACCCTTGGTAGTCTCACGAGCTATAACTTCTGCGTTAGCTAGATCGAACGTGTGGCCAATGAAAATTCCATCAATGTATGTATGTATGTGTGTGTGTGTGTGTGTGTGTGTGTGTGTATTATACATACATACATTTTTTGGATTGCTAACAAAGAATAAGGGAGGATGGAATAGCTATTTCAAGCTTCTTAGCTCTCTTCAGCCAAACATACCCTTCTGAGATTCGAACCTTGGCTGCTTACATGTTAGGCAGCTGTGTTAACCTCTAGGCCACAGGCTCTTTCTCACTTTGTCAGCTGTATCAGGGAGGGAAGAGACAAGGGGAGGAGATTTACCTTGAGTATTTTTTGATGCACCCTGTCGGCCCAAATATGGAAGAAAGAAATCTTTCTTTCTTTTTCTTTTGCCTGTATCAGCTCAATCTAGAGCCATCCACAGGCAGCAGTCGCCAACTGCGACATGATTTGTATATATACATTTTTTGGATTGCTAACAAAGAATAAGGGAGGATGGAATAGCTATTTCGAGCTTCTTAGCTCTCTTCAGCCATATATTATATATATATATATATTATATATAATAAATTTATATAAATTTTCTTAATAAGTTGACATTGTCAGTTTATAATTTCTTTCCTATAAATTTTGCAATTTTTCTAATTCTATATTCTATCCAAAAAAAATTGCCCATCTTATCATTGTTTCTTTAACTTGTTCGCTTTCCATTTCCAAAGTTAATAAAAAATTATACATTTTCTTAATTGCTCATCTGAAGTTAACAAAGTCTTACCAAATGCCGTTTGTTCTTTATAAAATCCATGCAGTTTAACATCTTTCTCATATCTAGTTTACATTCGTAAATGTGCCCAACACAAGTTGATGCCCTGGTCTTCCATTTCTTGTTTAGATTTTAAATTCCCTTCAGAATTTATAATATCTCTATATGTCCAGATTTTTTCAAAGTCCACCAAATTTGGGTGTACAAATGCTTCCATGGTTGACAACCACCCTGGAATTTTCAAATATATTTTACTTTTTATTTTTTCCCATACTATTAATAATGCATTTCTTATATAATGGTTTTGGAAATATTTATGAATTTTATTTTTCCCATACCATAAAAAGGCGTGTCACCCCAACTGTAAATCATGCCCCTCCAGATATAACAACCTTTTATTTCTAAGAGTTATCCATTCTTTTACCCATGTTAATACAGATGCTTGATAGTACAACCCACTCCGGTAAACCAAATCCTCCATTTTCCTTAGCATCTTGTAACGTTTTCATCTTAATTCTAGCTTTCTTTCCTTGCCAAACAAATTTCAAAATTAGTGAATTTAAATCTTGAAAAAAAAAATTCTCAAGTTTTATGAGTATTGTTTGAAATAGAAATAAGATTTTCGGCAATACGTTCATTTTCACTGTAGCAATTCTTCCTAGTATTGACTATTGAAATTTTTTCCATTTTTCCAAATCCAGTTTTATTTGATTCAATAATTTTGTGTAATTATCTTCTTTTATCGTTGAACATCTTGCTGTTAAATGTATACCCAAATATTTAACCTTTTTAACTATCTGTAATTCTGTTTTTTCTGACATTTGGTTTTTTTTGTTTATCTGTAAGATTTTTAGCTATTACTTTAGTTTTTTCCTCTGTTTATTTTCAGTTCTGCCATTTCTCCATACTGTTCTACCTTTCCCAGTAATTTAGGAATCATCTCCAAAGGTTATTCTAAGATAAATACCAAATCATCAGCAAATGCTTGTAATTTATATGTTTCGCCTTTTATTTCCAGTCCTTTAATTTCTGTATCTTGTCTGATACTTCTATTTAAAAGTTCCAGAGTGAAAATGAATAACAATGGAGATAGTGGACAGCCTTGCCTTGTACCTTTTCTTATCTCAAAGTTCTCAGTATAATCTCCATTCATGATCACTTTTGCTGTTTGTTTATTGTATATTGTTTTTATCATATTTATAAAGTTCTGTCCAAAGTCCATTATTTGTAATTGCTGAGTCATAAATTGCCAGGAAACGTTATCAAATGCCTTTTGAGCATCTAGGAATATTAGTGCCAGTTGTTTCCCTGGATGTAGTTCATAGTATTCTAATATGTCCACTATCACTCTTAAATTGTTTTTAATTTGTCTCTTTGGTAGAAAACCATTTTGGTCTGGATGTATAAATTCAATTAGGTATTTTTTCAGTCTCTCTGCCATTATTGAGGTAAAAATTTTATAATCCACATTTAGTAACGATATCAGTCTATAGTTTTTTATCTGTATCAAATCTGAATCTTCTTTTGGTATTAAAGTAATATTTGCTTCCATCCATGTGGTTGGGAGTTTAGCCTCCAACAAAAGTTTATTACAAATATCTTTCAATGGTTCACTTAGTATATCTTGTAGGGTTTTATATAACTCTGCCGGTAATCCATCTGGCCCCGGTGTTTTCTTGTTTGTTTGGGGTTTTTTGCCTTCTTATGGCCTTTGTTATTTCCATCATTGTGATTTTTTTCCTCTAACATAGTCTTAAATGTTTCTGGAATTTTTGGAAGATTATTTTTTTCTAGATATTGGATCATTCTCTCTCTTGGAGTTTCTTCTATATCATACAGTTTCTTGTAATCTTCCTGAATTATCTTTTTTATTTCTTCATTTTTAAATTGTAAACAGCCTTTTTCATCTACTAAATTATATATCATTTTCTTCTCCTTCTGTTTTTTAAGTTTATAAGCTAACCATCTTCCTGGTTTATTTGCATTTTCAAAAAAAATTGTTTTGCTCTTTTTATCTGCTGTGCCATTTTTTTTTAAATCCAACAGATTTAGTTTGTGTTTTATTGTTTCCATTTCTCTTTTCAAAGTCTTTTTCTGCATGTTTTTTGTAGTTCTGATTCTAACTTTCCAAATTTTTCTTTTAGTAATACATATTGCCAGTGCTTTTTTTGTAAAAAAAAAAAAAAAAAAAAAAAAGGTGCCGGAACTCACACACGTCATACAACCCACCTTGCCTACCCTACAAGGTTCCATTCAAAAAAGATGCCGGAACTCCATTCTGGGTGTTGTATGAAAAAAAAGCCCTGCATATTGCTGTCTTCTCTGTTTGTTTTTCTTTGCCATGTATGTTATAGCTATACGTCTAAAATATGCTTTGGCTGTGTCCCATACATTTTGTAATGTTGTATCTTCTTTTTTGTTTTCTCTAAAGAAAAACTCAATTTCTTTTTTTGCTAATTCTATAAATTCTCTTTCTTTTAATATAAATTGATTTAAAGTCCATCTTGGTCTTTAAATATATTTCTACCATTACAATTCTTCTTCTTCATCTGAATAAACCATTTTAGAATCTGTTGTCTCTTTAATATATACAGCAACACCTCTTTTTTTCTGATGCGCTGATGCATAATAAAGTTTTCCAATTTTGGGGTATTCCAACAATTTATGATGTTGTTTTTTTATATGTGTCTCTTGCAAACAGATTATATCTATATTTAATTTCTGTAGTTTCCTGAAAATTTTGTTTCTTTTTGATGGGGAATTTAGTCCATTTATATTCACTGAAAAAATTCTGTTTTCTTTCTCCATTTCCATTATTTATATTTAGGTCTAGTCGATCTTGTGGTCCTCTGTTCTCTGGCAGTTCCTTCACTCTCTTGTTCAAATTTCTCTTTCTGTTCTCCTGTTTGTATAGTTACTTCTTCAATTGTCTCTTCTGTTTGTTTCTGTTCCTTTCTCTGCTCTTGCCGATGTTGCACTCCTTTAAAGTCTTCTGCTTTCCAGTTTAAATCCAGTCGATATCTTGTATTATTCCAGTTGATTAAAATCCCTTCTGGCATTAACCATCTAAAATGTATACCTTTTGCAATCAGCTTTGTAGTTAAAAAATGATAATGTCTTCGAGTATCTCTTACTCTCTTGGGTATCTGCTTTAAGACCGCAATTTCTTTATTTTTGTATTGTAATGGCTCATCTCTCACTTTTCTCAGTACTTCATCTCTTGTTGTTTTCTTTATGAATCTCACATGTACTTCTCTAGGTAGTTTATATTTCCTTGCATAGCTTGAATTCATTTGAAATATTTGCATCTCTGCTCTGTCTCTATTTGCATCTCTGCTCTGTCTGCTTTCAAAGCCTCTGCCAGAAGCTCAATGATCACAAATACTATATTTTCTTCTCTATCTTCAGGGATATTTTGAAATCTCAAATAATGTTCCACCTTCTCCATTTCTAAGATCGCCACCGCTCCTTCTAGATTTTGGTTTGCTTGTTCTAATTTTTCATTTTCTTGCAATAGTATTTCCATTTTTTATCAACATCATCTGATTTATTTTCCATTTTCTGGATTCTTTGTTCATTTTTGGCAATCATTTGATGATGAACTTTAAATTATGCCTTTATATCCAAAATTTCTTCGCTTAATTTATTAAAATTGCTTTTTGTCTCTTCATTGTTTTTTTGCATTGACTCTTGAATCAATTGTAGTGTAGTCTGCATTTCATTTTGGGCAGTGCTTATTTTCTCATGCTGCAACATTGTTTCAATAGATCCCTGAGTTGTTGGGCTAGGTCAGTGATGGTGAACCTTTTAAAGACCGAGTGCCCAAACTGCAACCCAAAACCCACTTATGCATCGTCAGGTGCCGGGTGGGTGTGGCCCATTGGCTGGGTGTGGCCAATTGGTTGGGTGTGGCCCATTGGCTGGGCACGGCTGCGGTGGTAACAGCAGACTGGGTGGGACTAAAATATTCAATCAATCAATTCCAACTTTGCAAGATCTTTTTTTTTCTACGAGAAGTTGAAATTGACTGATTGATTGAACCCTTATTTTTTGCACACGGTGGTGGAGGCCTAAAGCGAAAAGGTTTTATAAAACCCAGCTGAAGGCCTAAGACTAGGGTGATGGCGCGTGTGCCCACAGAGAGGGCTCTGAGTGCCGCCTCTGGCACCCATGCTATAGGTTTGCCATCACTGGGCTAGGTGTTACAACAGAGGGTGCAGAAGAAGTTTTCTTCATAAGTCTGGTGATGTTTGATGTACTCATTTTTCAGCCAACAGTCTTAGGGTAGAATCCAAAATGTAAAAAGGAGCCAACTACTTCAGGCTAAATCCAGTATCTCAAGGAAAAAAAGCAAAATAGAGCAGGCAAAAAGAAAAAAGAAAAAAAAGTCAACTGTCTTAGGCTAAAATCCAGTCAAAATGAATGAGCCAACGCTGTTGATAATCAGCTGTTTGGCAGAGCGCCGCGGCTCCTCACTTTCCTTCTGGCTGGCGATGACTTGGGCTGCCTGGGCTCACCCGGCAGCCTTTCCTCTGTCCTTTCAGAGGGTTTCTTCAGCCCGCTCAGACCGACCGCCACCTGGTCCGGGCTCTGAAGTATCCCTCCTTCGTTGCCCCTCCAGGGCAAATTTCTGACCCTTTAGGGTCACCGGGCAAAGCGAAATCAGGCTGAGAAGCCAGAACCCCAGCTTCTTTCACCCATCTTGTCGGCCGCTGAAACCGGAAGTCTCGGGTTCTACCTGCTTCTTATCTGCCTGTGCTTTGTAAGCTTCACTAGCCTCATCTAATGCCTTTCTCACTACCGGCCACGTATTTCGGAGCTGTGCAATCCACTTCTTCAGGGAGGAGATGGTGGGTTTGTTGACTAGCAATTTGGGCATTGGGTTGAAGCTTTGTCCTGTTGCAACCTGGAATGGGGTATAACACATGTTGGAGTGAACAGCATTATTGTAAGTTACTTCCACAAAAGGAAGCAGGTTGGTCCAATTGTCTTGTTGATAATTAATAAAGCATCTTAAATATTGTTCCAATACTGAGTTCGAACATTCTGTCCCACCATTTGTTTGCGAATGGTGACTAGATGACAGGCCCTGGGCGGTACCCAGGAGGTCCAAAAAGGCTCTCCAGATCTCTGAAGTGAATGGCATCCCCCATCTGAAATTATGCATTGCAGAGCCCCATGCAGTCGGTAGATATGCTGTACAAATAACTTTGCTAGCGTCTTGGCCGTGAGAATCTTAATGCACGGAATGAAGTGCACCTGTTTGGAGAATAGTCTGTCACCACCAAAATGACCATATTCCCTGCACTCTCTGGCAGTTCCACAATAAAATCCATGGAAATCTCTCGATGGGCTTGCTACCGCCTATAATAGGCCTGGTGTTTTGCCTTGCCTCCATTTTGTAGCTGTACAAATGGGGCAGTGAGTCACGTAGCTTGCAATATCCTTCTTTATAGATGGCCACCAGAACTGCCTCTTTACTAAGTGAAGTGTCTTCACAAATCCAAAATGTCCAGCTACCTTTGAGTCATGACATAGTTGCATGAATTTCAGTCTTTGGGCTTTAGGCACGTATAGCTTTCCCCCCACCCATGGCAGTCCATCATCCATTGAGCAGAGGTTTTTATGACTCAGAAAAATTCATCTGTTTCCAGAGCTTGTCTGAACTCTATTCCGGCTGCACTGTCTAGGGGTTTTGGATTTTTTGCTTGTGACTATGTGGTTACTGGAGCTACTAACTGTTTGGACAGCATGAGAGGTTCACCACCTCCATTTTTGTACTATTATATTGTGACAAACTTCATAAGGCATCGACTAGGAAGTTCTTCCCCCCAGGCAAGTATTTAATAGTGACGTTAAATTGGTGGAAATGTTGGGACCACCTCGCCTGTTTTCATGACAGTTTCTTTGGGGTTTTTAAAGCTTCCAGGTTTTTGTGATTGGTCCATACCCAGAATGGGATTTTATTTCCTTCCAGGAAATGCCTCCATGTGAGGAGGGCCCAGCGTATTGCATAGGCTTCCTTCTCCCATACTGCTCACCTCTATTCAATCTCTGTGAGTTTTCTGGATGTGTAGGCACAAGGTTGTATCTGGCCCTCTTGGTTTTCTTGGAGCAGTACCATGCCTACTGCTATGTCAATAGCGTCTGACTGAATGACAAAAAGTTTCTCGACTTCCGGTGGAGACTGCTGCAGGGATGGCGGCGTTTTCCAGCCACCTGCCTGGGGCTGCGTCAGAGCCGGTAAGAGGCAGCAATCATCAGCTGCTTCTCGGCTTGGAACCTCATCCCTCGGGCAAAGAGGGAGGGGTGAGCTTGTCCAGATAGAGATCGAGCTCCCTCTCTCCCCCTTTTCTCCATGGGGGGTTGATAGGTGTGAGTTCTCTCAGAGTCTGGGCTTTCTCCGTACCCCATACTGCCTTTGTTCCTTTCTCGGAGGAACAAAGCCAGCTGCAGTTTTTGAAGTTTTCATGAGAGTGAATTTACAAGCAGACGGAACTGAACAGGAGGTGGATTATAAGTGATATAAAACTTTAACTCAGAGAATATTAAAGCATCTTCCTTATTTTTTCTTTTTAAATTTAAGTAAGAAGAAAATGGCTGCTGAGTTGCCGTTTCTTTGTACCAGAAGGCATTGCTAAGAAAATTTTTTACTTTTCTTCCAGTTACTGAAAGCAGAGAGAAGTTTTTTTCTTTTATGCATTTTAAAGATAATGAAGTTTTGAAAATGGCTTAAAAGGTACTGGAATCTCTGCCTTTTTTTTTAAAGCTGTGATTTTATTTTTAGTTAAACTTCATAACAGTTTAAATTCAAAATGTCTGCACTTTTACTTCACTCATCAATTACACTTAACGATGTACAGGACATTTTGAAGCAGATAGCACAAGAAATTTTTATAGATTGTATGGAGCGACGGGCAGATGAAAAGGCTGAAGGGATGGAAGATAGAAGTGTAAAAGTAGAATCGGTTCAGAATGATATGCTACAATATGGAGACATGGAGCCTGTTTTGAGAAGAGGATTGAATGATATACAGGAAAAGCTGAGAGAGGAAGTTGCAGCGGATTAGGTTGTGGTTCTGGTGGGCGACACTGGAGAAATTTTGGAAAAAGCTTATAGAGTTTATTTAGGGGTCGCACGTCAGAGAAATCCACCTAGATGTACAGACTCAGACTCAACCCTTCCAAGACCGAGTGGCTGTGGATGCCAGCGCCTCGGCATAGTCAGCTGATCCCATCGCTGACTATAGGGGGCGAAACCCTGGCCCCCTCAGAGAGGGCACGCAACTTGGGAGTCCTCCTGGACTCACGGCTGACATTGGAAGATCACTTGTCGGCCGTGACCAGGGGGGCGTTTTATCA
>NW_015388280.1:75847-89015 GCF_001527695.2 Protobothrops mucrosquamatus
CTTTTCCATCAAGTGGGATTGGCCTAGGGGGGGATTTTATAGGGATTTTAAAGGGATTTTATAATTTTAAATCTAATACAGGTCATTTAATATATATTTTAATTTGGTTTTTAGATATTTATTGTATTGTACTGTTTTTATTTACCTGTAAGCCGCCCTGAGTCCCTCGGGAGAAGGGCGGGGTATAAATGGGAACAAAATAAAATAAATAAATAAAATAAATAGAGATGTTGCTGTTTGTTTTTCTAGAAGGTCCTGTTATAGTGAAGTTACACAAGCTCTTTATCAACAGAGATTTCAGTTAACAATGCGACTTAACAGAATGGAAGGAACGTTTGAACAAAGAATGCATATAAATGAAAGAAGAAAGAGCAGTAAAATGGATTTTAATTGCAACATACTTATCCGCTTTAAAACCGGTGAAAGGAGTGATATTGAAGGGACTATTTTTAAAACTTTTGACTTGGAATACTAATGATTTGAATTTGGAAAGAAAGAGTTATCAACAGAGATTTCAGTTAACAATGTGACTTAAAAGAATGGAAGGAACGTTTGAATAAAGAATGTATATAAATGAAAGAAGAAAGAGCAGTAAAATGGATTTTAATTTCAACATACTTATTCATTTTAGAACCGGCGAAAGGAGTGACATTGAAGGGATTATTTTTAAAACTTTTGACTTGGAATATTAATGATCTGAATTTGGAAAGAAAGAGAATATTTTATTATTTAAAATAATATAAAAATGAGGTGATGAGTTTGTAAGAAATTTATTGAAAGTATTTGAATATAGTTAAAGACTGTATTTATTATTTGAAATAATATAAAAATGCAATGATGAGTTTGTAAGCAATTTACTGAAAGTATTTGAATATTGGAGGTTATTAAATGGATTTAATGTTTATCGATTTGGGAATATGTTGTCAGAATTTATTACAAAAGAAAGAGAATATTTTATTAATTTGGGAATATGTTATCAGAACTTACTACAAAAAAGAAAGAGAATATTTTATTATTTGAAGAAACATATTATTTTAAAGGAGTATTTGAATTAAAGATTGAGATAGAGTTCATATAAAAGAATTTATATAATTAAAGATTGTATGATTAAATGGGCTTAAAATATTTGAGAATTTTATTGGAGATATGGGAAATAATTTGTAATTTATTATATTTGATGGATATGTGATAGATAAAGTTTATTCTGTAATTATTTTTATTGGGGATTATGGAAAATGAATAACAGCAAGATGATTGGTTGTTTTTCTTTTCTAGAAATGGCAAAGATTAATTTTAGATATTTGGGTTTAGGGAAGATGGATAGAATATATGTTTAGAGTTTATATGTATAAATGCTTATATTGATTGTCTCTATTTGAGTTAAAGTATGTTTATATTTGATTGCTTTATATTGGGTAGTAATATTTAGACTTGGGATGATGTGTGTCTAACCCTGTAATCAGTTCTGGGAAGTCCGGGGGGAAGGGGATGAAGGGGTAGAATCATATAAAATTTGGTGTTTAAAAATAATGTACTTTTTTTTTTTTTAGAAGAGATGATTGGCTAGTACCCCTAAACTGCACCGGAGGAGGTGATAAAGAAGGTGATGGGATGTGTAGGATAGTTGGAAAGGAGGAAGGAGGAGAGGTCGTGGATAAGAGGGGAAGGAAGGAAGAAGGAAGTAGGTAGGAAGGTTGAGGGAGTGAGGGTGGATGCAGGGGGGGGGACCGCCGATCATTTCTGAAAATTTAGGTTTTCTTTTTTGTTTTTTAATGAAATACACCATATTTGTATTATTTGTTTATGCTTGAAAAATTAATAAAATTTGTAAAACCCAAAGACAAAAAGTTTCTCTATGTCTGGGTGCTTTAGGACCAGTTCAGCTGAGAAAAGTCTCTTTAATTTCTCAAACACGGCTTGATACGCCATAGTCCATTTCAGTGGCTGACTAGGTTTTGGTAATGGGGAGCATGATTTGTGCAAAGGAGGGGATGAACTGATGGTAGAAATTAGCAAACCCCAGGAAACTTTGCAATTGCCTCCTCGTGCATGGCAGCACCCATTCTAGCACTGCCCGGACCTTTTCTGGGTCCATCTCTATCCCATTATGAGATATGTGATATCCCAAATAGTCAATCTTTTTCTTATGGCTTGGCTTAGAGTCGGGTGGCCCGCAGTTTATTTAGTACCGTCATGACTAATTTGACATGCTCCTCTTTTGTTTCAGTGAAAATTAAAATGTCATCCAAGTACACAAGAAACCCCTTGTAAAGGTGCTCCTGAAGGACTTCATTTATCAGTTGCATGAATACTGCTGGCGCTCCCTGCAGTCCAAATGGGAGCACCCTGAATTGGAAGCACCCCATGGGGCAGTTAAATGCCATCCTTCATTTGCCTCCTTCCTTAATCCTAACCCAGTAATATGCCTCCCGTATGTCCAATTTTGAGACTATCTTCCCCTTTGCTAGGTGGGCCAACATGTCCTTCATTAGCAGCAGGGGATAGATATTGTTTTTGTACACTGTGTTCCAGGATCTATAGTCCACGCAGAGGCGAAGAGGTCCATCTTTCTTCTCTCAGAACAGCACCAGGGCCACCATTTTTGGTCTTGCCAGCTGTATGAAACCTTGTGCCAAAGTTTTTTCTATAAATTTCTCTAATTCTTTCAACTCCCGGGGAGTCATTGAGTACATTTTGGGCTTAGGTAGTTTGGCTCCCAGTACGATCTCAATGGCACAGTCAGTGGGCTGATGTGTGTGTGTGGGTAGCTCATCAGACTGCTCTTCACTGAACACTCAGCTAGATCCCGGTATTCCTTGGGCATGGTTTCCAACCCCCGATCATTCGCAGTTGCTACCACCTCCGGAGCTCCTTTCCTCTTTGTTCTGCGCCCCCCCCCCATATGGTGAGCCTCTCTTTTGGAAACCTTAACTCTCCGGTCCTTCAGTCTACCCCAGTGGTTCTCAACCTGTGGGTCGGGACCCCATTTGGGGTCGATCGACCATTTCATGGGGGTCGCCAAGCAAGGCTGTCCACCATTTTTTTGTCCGCCATTTTTTTTGTCCGCCATTTTTTTTGTCCACCATTTTTTTCCCCCTTTTCCGGCGGGTGCCTTACCTCCCTTGGGCTGGGCCAGCTGGTGGTCGGCCTGCTCCGTCTCTGCCGCTTGCCAGCTACGCCTCGGCCGGCGCAGGGGACAGAACCACGCATGTGCGGCGCTCCCGGGCAGGGAAAGTCCTCGACTTACGACCGGTTGGGTAGTCCTCAACTTACGACCGGTTGGATAGTCCTCAACTTACGACCGGTTTAGTCCTCAACTTATGACCGGTTGGGGTCACGGCATTAAAAAGGTTGAGAACCACTGGTCTACCCTTAGCTTCCACTTCCTCAACCATGTCATCCCCAATATATTAGGGGCCACTCCATGCCAGGGGTCACTATAAATATCAAAGTATTTGTGTGATCCCCATTGTGAGCTGGATTGGCTGCATAGCAAGGGTGGCTGGAATCTCTCCTGAGATGGACCCATCTAACTGGCCAAATGAAATTGGCTTCTTCAGCCTCCTTACCAGAATCCCTAAATTCTCCACCAAGGCTGGGCTTATTAGGCAACAGGTGCAACCCAAGTCCAATAGGGCCTTCAGGGTCACCTTTCTCAGAATCCCTGGACTTAACAGTTCTATGGTTCTGGTGAGGGGCACGATAGGTCCACTTACCAGGACTTTGTCCTCAGAGTCACTGTCAGGACAGTCAGGTGGTTTTCCAGTTGGGGCTGGAGTTCCTTCTCCCGGGATCCCGGGGGATTGGACCTTGACGTCCTCAGTGCTCTTCATGGCAGTCTCCCAGGGTCATTGTGGAGTCTTCACAGGCTTCCCTCCACCAGAGCGGTCAGGTTTGTGCATGGGCATTCTGCAGCCCAATGCAAACGGCATTCTGCAGCACAATACCCCTCTTTACTGCACTTGAAGCAAGCTGTTGAACGTGGTGCTGCGGTGGGGGTTTTGTCGCCTCTCATTTTCCCTCTGGGGGAAGCTTCTCCAGGTTCATCCCAGACATCGCTGACTTCAGGCTTGGTCGATCTCGGCTTCCTCACCAGGATACACCAGTCGTGGAGGCGGTCCAGATATCCCTGGGCGATGCATGCATGGCACAGATCATTGTTCAGCCTGTCTTTGAAATACCCTACTAGGACTTCTTCTGACCAATTGAGGCGGCATGCCAGGTCTCTAAACTCCTCCATATACTCAGCCACTGGGTAACAACCTTGTCTCACCATTTTAATGCATTCTCTGGCCTTCTGGTTAGCTAAGGGGTCCTCGAGCCTCTGCCTCTGGGCAGCCATGAATTGGTTGAAGTTTCGGAGTTTGGGGGCATCGGTGTTATGCAGAGTCACCATCCAGTGAGCAGCTGCTCCCTCTAGGTCCATGCTCACCACTCTTACCCATCCGCTGTCGCTGGGGATATCTTGCCCATATTCCTCCATGTAACTCAGGACATGGGCTAGGAAGAATCCCAGCTGCTGAGGCGTACCGTCGTACTTCAGAGTGGTTCCTTTCGACCAGGCCAGTATGTCCTCCATTTGGCTCAGCACCCATCTCCCCCAGCTGGGGACGCCCGTGCTGGGGTGGCTGCCGCATCCATGGCCTTCTGAAACACTAGTGGAGGGACCTGGGTTTGCCAACTCACTCTCCCGGCATTCCTCCTCCACCAGTCCCAGCACCACTGAGCCTAGCAGGGGTCTTCTTCTTCTCCTTAAGGGACTTGAAAGCTTCCACCATCAGGCTGATGGCTTGTTTGAGGAAGCGGTAGGACTGGGTTGGTTTCTCGACATCTCCAGCTCTCGCTTCCATCCTGGTTGATGGCTGCCACGCTTAAAGATCACCTTCCTATTTTTTGCCTCCCATTCTTCCTTCCTTCCCATGCCAATCGACCATCTCAGCTTTTCCCAACTTTCTCAGGTCATAGCTTTATCAGATGAGCTGGAGGAATCTGAGCTGCTGCCACTCAGGCCAGCCTTAGGGGGAACTTCCCCGCAAAGGTTGCTTTCTCCTCTCTCACCACCGTGGTTCGACATCCTTTGCATGGTCCCCACGATAGGTGTTTTCCCTCCAGGTTGACCACTTTGCAGATCCTCCCTAATGTAAGGACCTGCCTCAATCAAGAAGCCCCATGCCCATAGAAAGACAGGGTTCTGACAAAGGATAAATGATAGGGGGTTCTGTGTGTTGAATTGACATCCTTTTAGTTCTTCAAATGCCTGTCAATCAAGAGCACTCAGCAGAAGTTACACTGGAACTTTGGAGAGGCAAGTGGATGGGATCGGTTTTCTTTCTAACCAAGATATTGAAAGATCTGTTAATGTTGGTGGAACCAGGACTGAGGACAGATTCATGAACATAGCCCATATGTAAGGACCTGCCCCAGCTGGTCCCTCAGGAAAGCAAAACTCTTGACTTCATTGAATTGAATCAAAAGAACTTTTACTGAGGGAAAGTGGTGCAGAAAAGTCAGATGGAATCTGAAGGTCCCATGCGAAACAAAAAGCAATTCTTTTGTTTTCCCAAACCCCACCCCCCTAACCAGTCCACCGGCAACCAATGTGATGCCGCAAGGTGGTTTTGAGAACACTGAGATGCTGGGTAGATAACAAGTCACTCTTGGGGTATGGCGTCCTTGGAACCAGGCTGGAACTGGCTGGGAAGGAATCTACTCTGTCTCCTAAGAGAATCCCCCTCCCCAATTCCCAAGCAGTTACAGCAAAAGTGAAAGCATGCAAAAAATGCCAACAAGCCTTCCTCCCCTCCCTCCCTTCAACAGAATGGCAGGACACGATGGTGGACCTGACACCATAGCTCTATCTGTTCAAGAGTCATTCAGCCCCTCTGCACTCAGATGTGCATCCAGCTCCATGAGTAGAGTGATGCAGAGGTGGCCTTGGCATTGCATTTGCAGCATCTATTAATGGTGGTGAGGAGTTGTAGAATGGGTTTTGGGAAAAAAGAAAAGAGCAGCCATTTTTGTTCATACTAAAGTCATGGCTGAAAGTCTGGAACAAGCTGCTTTCTGTCGCTTTTGCCTTCTTGTAGGGCATGTGAACATCTCAGTGAGAAGTGAGGCTGAGGAGACCCAAGAATTGTGTGGCAACAAGATCTCTGTCACTCCCACGCATGGCCGGTCAGACACAGTGATCAAATCTTTACTTGTCAAGGTCAGTGAAGAAATCAATCAAATTCCAGTTCAAGCACTAACCAATATCCCAAAGGCTGTCAGGTGTGAAATATTAGGACCACACGTGAAGTTCCAATTAAACTGATTTGTTACTAAATATTTTTTTGCACAGGAATCAATTAATGCTTAGCATTATCTTTGTGCCAGATAAGAGTCAGTGGAATTCAAGAAAGGTTGGACTTAGTGTGTTTGTGGCTACAAAGAGACTCTAGACTGATTCCTCTTTTATTCTGTCCCTAAGTTCTGCCACTTCTTCTCCTACAGAACCCAGAAATGGTTTTGCAGAAGGGGCTGATACTGGGATTATTTTCTTCAGTGTCAATAGCTTCTGAATCTTGCAGTGCCTTGTGTGTCCAAGGCTACGACCAGGTGGATGGCTGCTCTTCTTTGGCCAGTCAAAGAATCGACATTGAGGAAGTCCTCTAAAAACATACCTCCAAATAACCCTAATTCCGTTTTCCTCCCACAGCCAGAAGGTGTCCTTGAAGAAAAGACCCAGAACATTTTCCTGTGCTCTTCAGGTATGGCTGGGCTGCGTATCTTGTTCAGCATTGCTGTACTTGTGGTGGGTCCAAGAGAAGATCAGCCTGTTTCTCTGGTTCCTTCTTCTCTGAGAATTAGCTCTGATATAAGAAGGCAACACAATGATGTGTCTACCTGCTATAGGAGAGGTGGAAGGAGCCACAGGTGAAAAGGCAGAGTGTGTTCTCCAGTTGGGAGAACTTCAGAAGCATGTGTTCTTCCTGCTTCGGTCTTTATGTAGGGCAGCTAGAGGTGCTACCTCTCATGCTTAGGTCCCTATTGGAAAAATGAGATGATTCTGTCCTGCACAACCACTTGTTTGATAGATAAGAAATGTTCTGGGTGCTTGCAAAAATGTTGTATGCAGTGAAAGTTATCATAACTAGATTTTTGGTAGCTATTCTAATTCTACATTTTTATTCACACATATACTCCCTCCAGAAGAAGCAGCATCTGAAGAAGTTTTCCTAACAATGCCAGAAGTAGTAGTGCAGGATTCTGGGTGGGCCATCGTATCTGTCATCGGTGAGGAAAGATGTCTTCTTTGGCAAAGAGAGAACAGACATGGCAGCAAGCTTAGTGCTTGACTAAGCACATGTTTTGTAGAATATTTGAAAGGAGGAGCATTGAAAGCGGAATGCTGCCTGGTGCACTGTACTCTCCTATGCAGGTGAAAGTTGGGCAGCCTTGGCTGCCAGGCAAAGACAGGTTTTAAAAGCATCCCTAGTCATGCATCTGCCATGGGCTGGCCCACTGAGGAACAGCATCTCAGCAGCTGCTCCATGATGTCATGTATTGTGCCCATGCCTGCCCAGCCAATTGCTTTTCAATTCAGTTTGCAAGAACTTTCCTGAATGTAATGTTCCAGATCCTAGGAGGAAGAGAAAGGTTTTCTGGATTTGGAGGAAGGCAGATCTTTCATATTTGCTCCCTCTTTTTGTTAATATTCAGGAGATATTATGGATGCTGCACTAGAAAATATAGACCATCTGCTTCAGATGCCCTTTGGCTGTGGTGAGCAGAATATGGTCAAGTTTGTTCCCAACATTGTGGTACTCCAGTACTTGAAAGAAACCAATCAGGTGACTCCAGAGTTAAGGAATCGGGCAATAGAGCACATGAAGAGTGGTGAGTTGGGCCTTTTTCTTATTTAGAAGGTCTTTTGGGGGAGGCCAGGCTTTGCAAGAACCAGGTGGCATCCAGATTAAGTCGGGACCTAGCCTGCCATCCCAAGACCATCCCTCCTTATACCAGTCATTTTTGGTAAATGTTAAGTGCTTTCTGCATTTTTATATCTGAGAAGTTATTTTTATGTCTGAATTTCTCGGGTGAAATTGAAGAGCACCAGCAGAGTCCTATAGGATCAAGACAGACCTGAGAGCATTCTTTCCTCCTTATTCTGCAGGGTATCAATGGCAGCTGCTTTATAAGCACGACGATGGCTCCTATAGTGCCTTTGGGAAATGTGACAAAGAGGGAAACACTTGGTAAGGGAGCAAAACAGCCATTTTTCTCAGAATGTTCTCTCCTCTAAATTCACCAAATGACAGGGGGAAGTACTTTTGGAGTTGCCAGCAGGGCTTTTATGCCTCCTTCAATCAGAAGCAGCAGGATCTCTCCCTCTCCCCAAATATTATTAGGAGGACACTTGCTGGGCCCTCACTTTCATCCCTCTATTTTTCTCTGGCTATTTCTCATAACTCTCAACTGACCAGATGGCAACTGCAGGGTCATGAGAGGTGACTATGGAGAAGCTGAAGGTGCTGCTAGTTCTTTGGTATTTTCTTTCCTCTTTTCTTTTCTGCTGCTCAGGCTGACTGCATTTGTGGCCAAAGCTTTTGGCCAGGCAAAGTGCTACATCTATGTGTATGAAAAGCATATTGAGAATGCCGTGGACTGGTTGAGGAAACACCAACTTCCCAGTGGCTGCTTTCAAAGTGTGGGGAGGCTCTTTAACAATGCCCTGAAGGTAAGGAACCACGTGATCTGAGGCAGTAGCGTAGGAGATAGCCATGTAGTAAAGAAAACTGGACAGAGTCAGGTGAATCAAAGTATCAGGAAAAGGTCCTTTGTGATTTCTCTTGCTGGCTTCTTCTCTATGTGTGCAGGGTGGTGTGGATGATGACCTCTCTCTGACCGCTTATGTCACTGCCTCTTTGCTGGAGCTGCACCTAGAGAAGAATGTAAATCTTTGGGAGCTTTAATTTTCATGCAGATCTCTGGGACATCCCTGGGGCCTTCCTGAGACTTTTTGGATGGTCCCAATGCAGCTTCTGCCTCCAGAAGCAACTAATCCAGGTTTTTCAGGCACTGAAAGAGGGATTGCAAGAAACTATTTATGAAATTTTGAAGGCAGGAAAACAGAAGAGCAGTCAACCTCAGAGCTGGGGTAAGAAAAACCCAAGTCCTGACTGGACAGGTTTTCTGCCTAATCATAGTAGCTCTATGTAGATCACAGAGAATACCGTATTTCCCCGAAAATAAGATCTAGCCCGAAAATAATATAAGCCCTACCCCAAATATAAGCCCTAGTTAAGACCCCCACACACACTCCATCCCAGCGTCTGGTTGCATGAGGTGAGCTTACCCCAGGGCTCCCACAGCCAGGCCTCCCATACCCTCGTCTCTTAGACATCCAGGGCTAAACAGTACAGAGGCACAGGGGCAGATGGGGCAAAGCTGGTTCATCAGATTTATTTAAAAACAAAAAGCAGGCAGTGATTCCCTTTCTTCTGTGCAGGAACTCATAGAGCCGCAGTCTGGGTTTCATCAGCAGGCCAAGCGTAGCACTCCAGCTCTTTGTATATAAAGGCAGCCTCCTGAAGCGGCCCCTGCTTTTTCCCACTTATAGCCAATGGCTGGCTAGGTTTTTTTCTGTCTTTCCTGCTGGCCCAGGTGAAGGAGAGGGTGCTTCTTCTCATGAAAAGAAAAGATCTCATGAAGTTGGAAGGTCTAATTGAACTTCTTTTTTTAGTCCCACAAACTTCTTTTGTTTCCCTGCACACGGCGGCGGAGAAACACAGTGCAGCTGGAAAGCAGGCTAGTGAAGGAATGCTTTGGGGAAGAGAGGGGAGCTGTGTGGTGGTGCGGCAAGCTCTCCAGCTCTATAGCAGCAGAGAAATGTGATGGAACTGGAAAGCAGGTGGCAAGGCAACCCCCCCAAGGGCTCCAGGCACTGAAATGGGCCCATCTCTCTCCAGCAGCTACCCAGGCCCACTAGAGGGCAAGGCCGGCACCTACTGAAATACGGCAGTATTCTGACTCTGGCAGGGAATGTGGAGCCAGCACAGGCACTGCAGGCAGGACACCCGCTCACTTCAGCACCCTCCCCGACCCTCCAGGGCTCTGCAGGCACTTTGGGCCTGGGCTGCTGCCTCTCCACTCAACTCTTGAACTAGTTGGGTCAGGAAGATGGCCCCTCAGCATCCCTGGGGCAATGCCCCCACCAATCTGCCCAGAGAAGCATCAGACTGGCTGCCCCTACCTCGCTGCCCTTCCTACTGCCACCCAGCACAGCCTCCCTGGGGTTGCAGGGGCTGGTTTGGCACAGGAAGGGCACGCGCACTTCTCCACCCAAACTCTCTCATATTGGGAGTTTGTCCGTCCCTACACTCGGAGGTTTTCCCAATTGCTGCTGCTCTTCGAAGCTCTGCGTATCCATCCTATGCGCAGGCCATGCCCCGCTGTTTGTACCAAGCATCCTGCTCTGCCCCCACATGCTTGCTGCCTGCTCCATATGGGAAAAATAAGACATCCCCCCAAAATAAGACCTAATGGGTCTTTTAGCAATCCAAATTTTGAAACACACACACACACACACACACACACACACATATATATATATATATATGTAGGTCTTTGGTTATTCAGGTTTTCTCCCGCGTAAAATTGGAAGTGTCTTGGCGACGTTTCGACGAAGTCCCATTCGTCATCTTCAGGCTGGTGTCTTCAGCTTCGTGCTTCTAGGAGTAGACACCAGCCTGAAGATGACGAATGGGACTTCGTCGAAATGTCGCCAAGACATTTCCAATTTTACGTGGGAGAAAACCCGAATAACCAAAGACCTACATACAAACACCCGTGAAAACCTCAGAAAACACACACACACACACACACACACACATATATATATATATATATATATATATATTAAAAACAATTCTAAAAACCGACGACTGATTCCTGGGTGTGTTCATGATAAAAACATGCAGACAACAATGAGCACCAGGAAGAGTAAAAACTTTAAAAAGTTTTAATAAATAATGATCCAAGCTTTCACCGGCTCTCTGCCGGCATCTTCAGGGATCTGTGTAGGTCAATGGGAGGGCGCTTGTTATAATCAAGCCGCCTTTGCACCTGGCCCATGGATGCTACCGTAACGCTCCACTGGCCAATCGCCGTTCCAACCTCGTTCTCACCCCATTCAGCCAATCCACCTGAGCTGTTCATATCCTTACATCACCACCCTGCTCGCCCTCTCTCCTCCTTCCTTCCTGTAACTCCGTATCAATGCCTCGTCTGGCTCTACCGGGGGTGGGACCGTGTCGTACACTAACGCTGTCATCACCCCTCCTCCCTCCAAACGCCCTGCGGAGTATGCCGCCTTGGTCTAACTTGCTCGATGTTTCTCCTCCTCCCTGCCCAGCGGGCGCGTGACCGCGATCCCTGGGTGCCAGCATTAGCTCACTTTCCTCTCCCCCATCGGTTAGCCGGGGGCACACATCCATCCTTGCGCTGCTCCCCACCTCGTCCTGCAGCCGTACCTCTCCCTTCATTCGGTCTTTCCCTTTCTCTCCCATACCTTTCACCTCCCCCCTCTCTCTCCCCACCGAAGTTACTTGGCACGCCCGTAAGGCAGCCGCGCGGGAACGAGTGATCGCCCCTAAAACGGGACGATGTTGCTCTCCTTCTCCCCTATTCACTTCCCGCGCGGCTGCCTTATGGGCGTGCCAAGTAACTTTGGTGGGGAGAGAGAGGGGGGAGGTGAAAGGTATGTGTTCTTCGGGAGCGAATTAATCGGCACATTGATCTCTGTCCAGCGCACCTAGCGCTGAGGGCATGGAGTGTGAGCAGTCAGCCCCCACCCCGCTGGAAGCGCCGTAACAACACACCGGAGAGGTCAGCAGAATCAATAAAGCCACAGGAAGAGCATCTCTTACCCCCCAACCGCCTCCAGACACCCGGGCACAATGGGGATTACGGGCAGAGGATCCCATCGCCAAGAAATGTATGCGCTCCCGAAGAACACAGGGATCGACAATGAGGGAGGGTATAGGAGTGACGACTGACTTGTCAGGAGTCCCCTCCCCCCTCCCCCCAAGGCACCGGAGCAAGGCGACACCCCCCAATGGAGGAACAACATCGGAATCGAGTCGCCGAGCACTCTCAGCTGGAGCCGGGGACACCCGCGCGGAGAGCATGCGCAATGGACCCGCCAAGACCGAGTCGGGTGGGGATGACAGGACGGAGGCCGATAGGAAGGAGGGGGGTCCCAGAATGATAGTCACTCGATCGTGTACAAGGAAGGAGGAGGTGATCCCGCCGAGCCGCCCTGCAGTGGCAACCTGACCACCCCACCCCGTGGCTCCAGTCTGTTTGAGCCAGCGTGAAGCACGGAGCAACCCCCAGAGTGCTGACGGCCGAGTTAGGAATGGCAGGCATGAAGGGGGGAGGAGTAAACTTGGACAGAATAGCATCCGTGGAGGGGGTGGGCACAGGAAGGGGACTGGCGAAGAGAGAGAAGAAGCGGAGGGAGGCAATGAGCCTAGGCAGCCCAGGTGGAACGAGCAAAAGAATGACAAGGGCAGGCTGCTGAGGGATATGGGAGATACAGGAGATACGGCTAGAGAAAAAAGGGGGGAAGCGCCTACAGGAGCTGCAGCAGGGTGGATGGGATCAGCCGGGCTCCAGAGAAGGGAACAGGCACCCCGGGTCCGGTGGATTCGATGGTTGCAGGGGGTAGGAGGGCAGGATCAGGCGGTCAGGTGGCAAGGGGAACAGGGTCAAGGAGGATAGGAGGGGGGAACGTTTTATCTGCCCCCAGCCCAAGCAAAAATGAGACATGTGAAGTCACACACACAAGCAGGAAATGCAAGGCAGGAACAGCTGGTAATGTAAAAACTACCATTGGAACGCAGCTTACACAATTAGGACCAGTGACGAGGTCCAGGGGTCGTGTGCAGGCTCCACTCAACCTATAAAAGACTCCCCCATGGACTGGCTTCTTAAGCCCTGATGATGTCAGCAGTGGCTGACGAAAGCTTGGTGTCTGTAAACTTGGTATTAAACTTTTATAGTTTAAGGATTTTCCCTGGTGTTCACTTTTATTTATTTATTTTGAACATATATATATATATATATATATATATATATATATATATATATATATATATATATATATATATATATATATATATAT
>NW_015388280.1:89115-98974 GCF_001527695.2 Protobothrops mucrosquamatus
TAAAATATTATTAAAATACAGGCAACCAAGCTTTCGTCGGGCCTCTCCCGACATCATCAGGGTTGATAAGGTGGTTTTTAGGGAGGGTTTATATGCCGCCTCTAAGTGCCTGCATCCGGCTACGCGATCGTGTAACCGGGCCCAGGTGTGTGCGCTCTTGCGCGCTGGGTGCCTTCCTTCTACCCGCATGTGAATCCTTTGCTTTCCTTCTCTGTTTGCCGCCATGTGGCCCTTGGGTATCCTTGTCAGGGACAACCGGGGTTTCTTTCCTATGCCTCTCATCCACCCCACCCCCCACCTCCTTCCCCTCAAACTCATCGGTCTCACGGGGTTTAATCCAGCCGCTGCCAACCTCTCCCCCCCTTTTTCTTTCATCCGTGTCGGGTGGATCGCCTCTCTCTATGCCATCATACCGAGTCGAATTTTTAGTTCTATTACTAGTCATTATGACAGAGCAGTGTTGCTCATGGCTAGGCGGTGGGAGAGACTTGCATGCCACATCTCGGTCTGTTACCGGCAATTGACCTTCTTGCACACGTGCATACGGGAGGACTTACCACCGAAGTCCTTGAGAAAGAAACCTGCGGTGAGCTCAGCGGAATGCCAACAGGCACTTCGGCAGTACCAGCGCCGCACGGTGCGGGCGCTCATTAATGAGCAGCACAGGAGAGTGGAGACGTTGAAGAAAGGGGCCCAGCAATATCGAGAACAATATAATGGGAGTTTGTTGACAGCGCATTTTCAACTACTTGACCGTCATGTTCAGCTTATGGTGGATAGGACTGGCCAGTGGGCGGCCACGCGCCTCCAGGGTAAGGTGAATGGTTTACGTGGTTTGCGTGATGGTGAGCTTAGAAACAGACTGGTGCATAATTTGTCCTCCAAGAGTTTTACCAATCCTCAACTCGCTCTGCTGCAGCGTGATGTGGGGCATAACCTCGCAGATGCCCACCTGCTGGATTTTATTGCAGCCTTGGAGCCGGCTATGGACCGGGCAGAGATGAGGGAGGACTCCAAGAACCTTATTAAGCAACAGGTCACTGGGTTATTGTTACGGCATAGGGGCTACTGAGCGTTATCCAGGGATGAAGAAGAGGCCCTGGAGTATTTTAGGAAGGATAGTACTATTACCATACTCCCGGCTGATAAAGGCAGGGCGACAGTGATAATGGATAGGACGTCATATGTGACCAAGGTACTGGAGTTGTTGGGGGATAGAACAGCCTATAAGGTCATTGAAGGGGACCCCAGAGTGACAATGAACAATAGGATAAATAAAACCTTAGAGCGTTTTAAACGGACTAAGAAAATGGATGAGAATACCGTTAGGAGGGTACGTCCCACTGACACGGCACTTCCCAGATTCTATGGACTCCCAAAAATCCATAAAGAGGGAGTCCCACTCTGCCCCATTGTCTCCTTTCGGGGCACCCCCATTTCAGGATTAGCGAAGTGGCTTAGTGGTCGTCTCTCCCATTTGGTGGAGGACAGCCCCACTACCATAAAGTCGGCAGGCGAGTTCCTGGAAAGAATAAAAACTTTGAGGGTGGAGGAGGATGAGGTGATGGTTTCCTTTGATGTTACCTCCCTCTTCACCTCCATCCCTCGAAGCTTAGCCCTTAAAGTGGTGGAAGAACAACTCAGGCGGCAGGAAGGGCACCACCCCCGGGACTCCCTGCAGACTGAAGACTTGATCCAGCTTATGGGATTTTGCCTTACCACATATTTTACATTCCAAGGGGCTGTCTATGAGCAAGTGAAAGGCACACCCATGGGCTCCCCCATCTCTAGTGTCATAGCAGAGGCGGTCCTCCAGCAGCTGGAACGTGAGGCTATGACCCAATACCGACCCAGATTCTGGGTACGGTATGTTGACGACACTTTTGTTGTCGTCAAACGAGCGCATAGAGCTGACTTTATGGGAATATTAAATTCCATCTATCCGGATATCAAGTTTACTATGGAGGAGGAGTCGCGGGGCTCATTGGCCTTCTTGGACGTGATGGTCCAACGACTGTCAGATGGATCCGTCAGCACCAGGGTCTACAGAAAGCCAACTCACACAGACCGCATCCTCCATTATAATAGTAATCATCCGGTTTCCCATAAGGCCAGCTGTATTAGGACGCTGTTCCAACGTATACACACGCACTGCAGCACAGCGAGGGCCAAATTTGAGGAGAGGAGGTATTTGCACCGGGTCTGCCGCTTAAATGGCTACCCTCTGAAATTTGTAAGACGCCACAGCGAGGTACCCAAATCCCAAAATGACCAACGAGGGAGGGAACTTGGCACACAAACCACACGCGTCACGTTGCCATACATCAACAACGTATCGGAGGCTACGGCCAGACTACTGGCCCCTTACAACGTGAAAGTGGCCCATCAGCCGGACCAAACATTACGGTCAAAAATCATGCGCCCAAAGTACCCCCTCCCCACGATGGAAAGATCGGCGGTGGTCTACAGAATCAATTGCATGGATTGTAAGAGCCACTACATGGGTGAAACATCTAAAAGACTTAAGACCCGTCTCCACGAACATAACTTGGCCATCAGGAGAGGTGAGCAGTACTCACAAATATGGTCTCACATGGCCGAGCAAGACCACCGCTTTGATTTTGAGCACGCCCACGTTGTTGCTACGGATGCCACTAAAAGTGGCCGGTTATTGAAAGAAACTTGGTTTTCAGACCGGGACTCTATTAACCGGCACGTGGACATATGCCAGGCACAACAGACCCTCAAAGCGTGGCACAATAATCGCCATAGCAGAGGCCTGGACCGTAGAATGAATGTGCCCAAGACCATCGCCTTCCGGGATGCGGGGGCCGACGTGGCGGCCCAGGACCCCGAGTGTACTGTACAGGAAAATCCTGCCTGTAACCAGCAATGGCAAGTGCATCAACGTGCCTCTGGCGGACTTGGCACGAGGAGAAGACCCCAGGGCAAGATGGAACGCCCGTTGGCCGCAGAAAGAAAGAAGGAAGAATCAAAGTGTGGATTGAGGGTGTGGGATGATCGTGAATGCGTGGAGGAACAGGGCAGACTGAGAAGTGAAAGATCGAGAGACACACAGACTGCCGCGAGTGAAAAGGGGCGGGAGAGAATGGACCGAGGCTTGATCGGGCATTCCCGCAATGAGGAAGTTGATCATAGGATGGTGGAAGGCCCCGGCAGATTATGTGGATTGGGTGAAGGATTTCGTGGAGGCAAGGATGGGGATGTAGGAGGAGTGGGGGAACGTGTGGTGGAATGCATGGAGGAACAGGGCAGACGGAGAAACGGAAGATCGAGAAACGCATGGACTGCCGCGAGTGAAAGGGGGTGGGAGGGAACAGATCGTGGTTTGATCGGGCAGCCCCGCAATGAGGAAGTTGACCACAGGATGATGGAAGCCCCCCACAGGCTTCGTGGGTTGGATGAAAGATCTCATGGAATGGATGGGGGTGTGGGAGGGGTGGTGGAACACGGAGTTGTTTATTGGGGAGAACGTGGGGCCGATAGAGTGGAAGCACGGGGGATGGCAAGTGAGGCATCATCACAGCAGGAGAACTGGTTGGACAAAGAGGGCTCGAGTGCAAATGGGAGTGGAGTGAGTGTGTACTGTGGGTGCAGAGGGGGAGTGTGGAATGGGTTGCGAGAACGAGTAGGAGATGTACGGAGTGTCATAGCCAGAGGGGGGGGAGAAAGGAATCGATCAGGACTCGATGGAGAAGTCCGGCAAAGGAGGAACCGATCGAAAGTTTATCGAAGGCCCCCAGAGACTTCATGGGCTAGATGGAGGGTGTGGTAGAGCTACGGATGGAAGTGCGCTTGGGGCAATTGGACATGATGGTGATTATGAGAGTAAGAGGGGGGTTAATGATGTTGAAGTATGCAGGGTGTTAGGCGAGGATGCATTGTTGGAGGACTCGTGGAGCAAAGAGAGTTTGAATGTAGGCGGGTGCTTGAAGAGGGTGATGGATGGATGTGAATGGGGAATGCCCGACCGGCAGGGACGACAACCCTGCCAGCACCCCTTAACTGGACCATGCACGGAAAGAGAGCTCCGAAGCGCAAGAGGGCGACCCCCCACGAGGCGTGACAGTAGTAGTAGGATGGAAGGGTGGGGTAGTCGGTATGATGGCATAGAAAGAGGCGATCCACCCGACACGGATGAAAGAAAAAGGGGGGGAGAGGTTGGCAGCGGCTGGATTAAACCCCGTGAGACCGATGAGTTTGAGGGGAAGGAGGTGGGGGGTGGGGTGGATGAGAGGCATAGGAAAGAACCCCGTTGTCCCTGACAAGGATACCCAAGGGCCACATGGTGGCAGAGAAGGAAAGCAAAGGATTCACATGCGGGTAGAAGGAAGGCACCCAGCGTGCAAGAGCGCACACACCTGGGCCCGGTTACACGATCGCGTAGCCGGATGCAGGCACTTAGAGGCGGCATATAAACCCTCCCTAAAAACCGCCTTATCAACCCTGATGATGTCGGGAGAGGCCCGACGAAAGCTTGGTTGCCTGTATTTTAATAATATTTTAATTGCTCTTCTAGCCCACAACCTCTCCTCCTTCCTCCTTTCCACCTACCTACATCCCATCACCTTTCTAACCACCTCCTCGAGTGCAATTTGGGATACCAGCCGAGCATCTCCTCTTGTCAATACAATTATTGTTTACCTATAACATGTAAATACATCAATTTTTATAATTCCCCTGATCCCCTTCCCCCCCTGGACTTCCCGGAACCAAATACAGGACTAAGACACATCCCATTCCGTATCTAGATTACAATTTAACTAAACAAACATAATACAATCAATATATACATACTTTAACTCTAATAAAGCAGTAAGTAAAAACAATATATCTACTCAAAAACTATATAATATTTATTCACTCCATACTTTCTCTAAATATAATCTATCCACCTTCAACATTTAAGCTCAAAACAATTTTAAAAATCTAAATATCTATCAAACATCTTATATAATTTTTTTTTCTTAAATTTTACGCTTAAATTTTTTCTTCACTTTCTTTACTCTCAAGTCAATACTTTCAAGAAAATCTTAAGTCAATACTTCCTTCTTCAAAGCTGGAAAAGTAAAATAAAATCCCAATATTAAGTTTATCAAATATTTTGAATCTTTCAGAATACTATAAGTTACAAACATATAATCCTTTTTATATTATTTCAAATATTAAACTAATTTCTTCCTTTTCCATAAGTCTCACATTCAGCATCATCAACTTAACCATCCTTTGGCTTATGAAGCTTATTAAGCATTCCCTGCAAGTCTGTCGTTGCAGATCTCTTTGGCCTCGCCCCTCCCACTGGCTCCGAAGTCGGTGAATATGTTATAGATACAATTTCTTTTTGTTGTTGCTCTCTCTCTTTACACCTATAGGCAGCACGGGTCATTCTTTGCTCCTTTGAATTCACTCCCAACTTTTGTTGATTCTGAGGATCTCCTGAAGATAATGACATGGCCCCAGGTAATTCCACAACAAGTTGCTCCATCAAATCTTCCTATGCTTTAAATGTCGATGATGGTGACAAATCAGCTTTCAGGACCGACAAGTAAAAAATCTTTAGCTTTTTGAACAGAATTTAATCTGTATCTGGTCCCCGCCAAATTTACCACAATGCCCAAAGGAATCTCCCATCTAAAAGGCATCTGCCGCTTCTTTAACTCCTGAGTCAAAAAAGTAAAGTCCTTTCTTCTTCTTAAAATCTTAGAAGGTATTTCTTTTAAAAGTATAATATCTTGTGCAGCAATTTGAAATCTCTGCTGATAAAAAAGCTGTATAATTTCATTACGACGTACTCTTGTGGTAAAGTAAACAACCACATCTCTAGGTATATTTCTCTGACGTGCAACCCAGGAGTTTACTCTAAAAAAAATTTCTATTTCTCCACAAATCACCTCTGGGTTGCAATTCAATACCAGGGCCAAAGCTGTAACAATTTCCTCCTTAAATTTCTCTTGTAAATCCTCTTTAAGACCCCTAATTCTCAGAGCAAATTCCATTTCTCTGAATTGTGACATTACCATGTCATTTTGAAGAATTTCCACGCCTTCTTCTACTTTCTCAAGTCTGTCCTCTGTTCCTTCCATTTTCTCCACTAATTCATCCACCCATCCCTCTATACGATCAATATGAACTGCTAGTCCTTGAAAGATGTGTGATATATTTTCACAAAGTTCCTGATTTTTCTTATCCAGAAGTTCTTCTGTTTGTTTCACAGTCTGCAATGAGGACTTAGCTAAAGCCTCTTGTAGATCTTTAAGTGTAATGGAAGGAGGAGGTGATGGTGGGGGAGATCTAAGTTTTTGTTGTTGAATTTGCACAACAGGAGAAGAAATAGCTGTTTTAGGCAATGCAGAAACTCCAGTACGTTTTGAAGCCATTCTGCCAAATTATTTTTGAAACTCACAACAGCAGTTATAAACTTAAAAAAGCTTGACTTAAGAAAAGTTCTTTAAAGTCCTTTAAAATGCATCGTTCCACAACCAGAAAGAAAGTGAAAGTTTTCCTTTTGTTAGAAAGAAGCAGCGCTTCCGCGGCCATTTTCTTCTCACTTTCACTTATAGCAAATAACAAAAATCCCAGTAAAAACTTTGAGTTAAAGTCACAATTTAACTAAAGTAAAAATCCCCTGTCTGGTTCCGTCTGTTCAAAAGTTACTCACAAGCAGATACAAAGTAGCAGCAGTGGCGGCGACATCTAGCTTCGCTCCGAAGAGCGAAGATACTCCGAGCTGCGGAGAAGAGTCCAGACTCCGGGGGAGTTCATCACCTTCATCCCCCCAGGATCGTTCCTGGGGGGGGCTAGGGAACTCAACCCCTATCCAAACCAAACTCACTTTCTCCCCTTCGCCCGGGGAGAAAGTTCCGAGCCGCAAAACAGCTGATCCGTGCTGTTTTGACAGCTTTGACGCAGTCCCGGGCAGGAGGCTGAGAGAAAAGCCTCCATCAGCGAAGCCTCGCCACCAGAAGTCCCATGGTAGGACATTCTTATAGGTTATCCTCCTGCTTGAAGCCTTACTGTATATTATGGGATTACAGGGGAGCCTGGTAGATGATGCCTTACTCTGCCTGAAGAGGAACCTGAACTTTATGAACAGCATCTATTCCAAGGCTTTGCTGGCTTATGTCTTCACATTGGCTGGGGACACAGGGCTCCAGCAACAGCTCCTCAGAGATTTAGAGGAGAAGGTTCTCAAAACAGGTAGGAGGTACAGTTCTGCTTAAGAGTGTTCTGTTTGACCAGCTACTCTTCTGTGAACAGGGTGAGTTTTAAGACTCGCCTTACTAGATGACTTTAGGTGAGCTCATTTCATTTTCATGAGCTATGCATCATGTTTTTTAAAGAATGACTCCAGATTATTCTATTGAAATAGTGCAGTGGGACAATCCAGTAAAGGCCATTCTTTCGTTCATCGTATTTGAGGGAACAATTTTTCCCCGTAAATTTCTTTCAGGAAATAAGAGAAGTGGGAAACAATATTTCTATTATTGAAGATAAGCTATGAAAGGTCTCTCCAAGCAGCCATTGTTGGAGAAGTTAGGAAGCAAAATGAATGCCTTAAGCACCATAAATTTTTATAGCATATATTTCCTAAAATTTCATGAACTCTTCCTCTCAAAAGTTTTTTTCAAAAAATAAATTCATATGCTATAACTTCTTATTAATGCCCCATTTCATCCATACCTCTGCAAGTTATATTCTTGAGCTAAAACAAAGGTTATAACCAGGGCTTTTTTTCTCGGAGTTTTCCACCGCCTTGAGTTTGGACCGGTGCGGGAGTAGTTTGGGATCCTGGCGGGGAAATCTCTTGTCCTTACGTTCATTTTAAACCCTCCCCGATAAAGGCCACACCCTCCCCGATAAAGGCCACGCCGGCCGGGCCTTTTTCCACGGCCTTGCGCCAAGGCGGCGCAACCGGCTGAAAAAAAGCCCTGGTTATAACATTGAAAGGAAAAGGTAAACATTTCAAGAGTAAAAGAGTGCTTCTGCAATTGCCTTCAGAATTGTGTCTATTAGAGTGAGCTGATTTGACAGTGTCAAAACCCATATTCTAAAGCAGTGGTTCTCAACCTGTGGGTCGGGACCCCATTTGGGGTCGATCGACCATTTCATGGGGGTCGCCAAGCAAGGCTGTCCGCCATTTTTTTTGTCCGCCATTTTTTTGTCCGCCATTTTTCCCCCCTTTTCCGGCGGGTGCCTTACCTCCCTTGGACTGGGCCAGCTGGTGGTCGGCCTGCTCCGTCTCTGCCACTTGCCAGCTACGCCTCGGCCGGCGCAGGGGACGGAACCACGCATGTGCGGCGCTCCCGGGCAGGGAAAGTCCTCGACTTACGACCGGTTGGGTAGTCCTCGACTTACGACCGGTTGGGTAGTCCTCAACTTACGACCGGTTTAGTCCTCAACTTATGACCGGTTGGGGTCGCGGCATTAAAAAGGTTGAGAACCACTGTTCTAAAGGGATCACTTTCTTGCTTTAGACTCAAACTCTGTTCTCTCTATACTTCTGGGTTCTGCCATGCTCCTGGAGGGGAGAGGGGAAAGCACTGCGGGCTATTGCTTTATTTTCCTCTGTCGCTACATTGTAACACTTTGCTGTTTCTGCATACTTCCTCTGTGAACTATCTCTCCCCTTGATGTCAGCTAGAAAAGGGAGGAGGAGAAAGGAATGTGCCTCTGGCAAATGGTTTATCTCCGTGCTCGGAAGGGAAGGTGTGAAGAGCCGACAAAACATTGCTTCAACCCTGAGACAGCCCGGCGTTATCTACCCTTTCCCACAATGGACTTAATACCTGGGGATTGGTCCATTTGAACTGATCGGATGTCCCTCCATCTCAGCGAGGATGAGGAGGATCGCCCGGGGCATTCCAGCCGGCTGTTGGAACAGGCAATCGGCATGATGAAGATAGCCCTCGACTCCATGAAAGAGGAGAAAGCTGAACCCTACCGAGGCACCATCTGTCTGTGGTACAGCAAGAAAGGAAATGAAGGGGAGCCTGAACCTGAGACTTCGAACTCAGCCAAAGAAACCAGCGAGCCTGCCACAGTCACCACTGCTGCAGCCACCCCACATTGCATGGAGGCCACCAGAGAGAGAGGTGAGATGACACAAACAGAAAAAAAGGGCACGCTCCATCCAGAAGTTCCCTCCACTGGACGTGAAATTCCGTGGAGAGTCACGGTGCCTGGGATTCTTCCTAACCCAGGTGCTAAACTACATGGAAGAGTACAGCCGAGACATCCCCACCGACTGTGCCAGAATTTGCATTGTGCAAGCCGCCCTGGATGGCATCGCAGCAGACTGGGTCGTGGACCTGTACGATGCTGACTCTCCAGAGCTGCTGAATTTCAACCAATTCATGTTCTCCTTAGGCGCCGATTCAAGGACCCATTGGTAGATCAGAAAATCCAAAAGCAAATAAAGACAGTGAAGCAAAGCAGGCGACCGGTGGCCGAATACACCCAAGAGTTCCGGACCCTGGCCAGCAAACTAAATTGGCCAGAGGATATCTTGCTTAGTCACTTCAAAGATGGTCTAAACTACGACCTCTACGATGCTTGCCTCCCTCGGGGGGGATCCTCACTGGCTGCAAGACTGGTACATCCTAGCCGAGGAAGCCGAGATTGACCTAGCCAAGAGGGAACACAGAGGGGGAAGATGGGGAGAAACAGACTCAGACTCAACCCTTCCAAGACTGAGTGGCTGTGGTTGCCGGCTCCCAGGCATAGTCAGCTGACTCCGTCGCTGACTATAGGGGGCGAAATTTTGGCTCCCTCAGAGAGGGTGCGCAATCTGGGTGTCCTCCTGGATCCACGGCTGACACTAGAAGATCAATTGACGGCC
>NW_015388280.1:99498-104602 GCF_001527695.2 Protobothrops mucrosquamatus
GCCTTCTCTGTTGGAGCCCCCTCCCTATGGAACGAACTACCCCCAGAGATCCGGGTCATTCCGGATCTCCCCTCCTTCCGCCGCGCCCTCAAGACATGGCTATTCCAGCTAGCGGGGCTGGCCTGAGGGGTATTTTAGATTGGATTTTAATTTGATTTTATATTGGGTGTTAACAAAATTTTAAATGAAACGGCAAAATCAATATTTCTTTTAATTATATTTTAAAATGGTGTTTGTAGGGTCTTTATCTGTTTTCAGCTTGCTGTAAGCCGCCCTGGGTCCGCCAGGAGAAGGGCGGGGTATAAATCTAATAAAATCACAAAAAAAATCACAAAATCACCGTGGGGGAAATCGCCACTGGAGTCCACCCGTGAGCCAACAAAACAGCCATTAACCTCTAAAAGAACCACTGTGTGCTTCAAATGTGGCAAGAAAGGACACCGCGCCGCCGAGTGCCGTTCTCGCACTCCGACTGGAAAACCAGACCCAACCCCAGCAGGGAAGTACGGAAAACCGCCAGCGAAGCCGAAGGAGATGGCCATGAAAGGCACGGATACCGCTGAGTTCCCCGCCTCAGCCCAGCGAGGAAAGGGAACTCTGGCCTACACAGTGGGAGCATCCAACTCATCCGATGACAACTCTGAGGATGAACCCCTGGTAAGTGGACCCATTGTGTCCCTCACCAGAACAGTGACTTTACTAGCCCCAACCATCCCCGAAGCTGTAGAAGTTAGGGCATTAATTGATTCTGGGTACACCTGCTGCCTTATCAGCCCGACCCTAGTGGGGAATTTAGGAATACCAGTGAGGAGGCTGAAGAAACCGATTTCATTCAGTCAATTAGATGCCTACCACCCTAGCCATGCTACCGCTTCAACTCACCCTAGGGGACCACATAGAGACTATAACGTTTGTGGTAACCCCGGACATGGAGTGTCCCATAATTTTAGGCATGGAGTGGCTAGCCAAATGGAACCCACGGGTGGACTGGAGAATGGCGGAACTTAGGTTCCCAAAAGGGGAATCAACCAAGGCGACAGCCCAACCCCAAACAGAGGGACCCTCGACCGAGAAAGCTGCAATAGGGGGTGAAAAGGAAATACCTGAAATACCAGAGGAGTATAGAGACCTAGCTGAAGTATTCAGTAAAGAGATGAATTGCCACCGCATTGGCCCACAGACTGTGCAATAGAAATCAGATGAGGGGCAAAGCTCCCCAAGCCTAGACTATACTCCATGAGCCCACAGGAGTTGGAAGAAATGCAGAAATTCATAGACAAAAACTTAGAAAGGGGATTCATTCAACCAGCAAAGCCAAAGACGGCCGCCCCTGTGTTATTCTGCATGGACTATAGGGCTTTGAATGCTATAAGCGAAAGCAATCTATACCCTCTACCCCTTATGAAGGACATGCTATCTCACCTTTCGAAGGGGAAGATTTTCACCAAGCTCGATCTGAGGGAAACATACTATCGAATTAGAATCAAGGAAGGAGACGAGTGGAAAACTGCGTTTAATTGTCCCCTAGGGTGCTATCAGTTCCAAGTTCTACCTTTTGGGCTACAGGGGGCCCCTGCTATATTTATGCAGCTGATAAATGATGTACTAAGGGAGCACCTATACAAGGGTGTGCTCATTTACCTGGATGACATCCTTATATTCACAGAAACCATGGACAAACATGTCAAACTGGTTAGGGTGGTCCTAAACAAACTATGAGCAGCCCACCTCTATGCTAAACTTTCTAAGTGTGAATTTCATAATGATAAAATAGACTATCTGGGATACTGCATATCCCCAGAGGGCATAGAAATGGACCCCGAGAAGGTCTGGGCAGTACTAGAATGGGCACCACCTCGCACGAGGAAGCAATTGCAGAGCTTCCTGAGATTCGCTAACTTCTATTGGCAATTTATCCCCTCTTTTGCCCTTACCAATCACAAACTTGCTAAATAGCAGAGGGGAGAGGAAACCCAAGTGGATCCAGCTGCTGAAATGGACAATAGAATGCCAAGACACATTCGAGAGACTGAAAAAACTGTTTTCCATAGAACCCGTTCTAAGGCACCCCGATACCAACAAGCCTTTTGTAATTGAGGCAGACGCCAGTGACGTAGCAGTGGGGGCTGTATTGTTACAAGATAATGATGAAGGGGTATTACAGCCCTGCACATATACATCGAGAAAGCTCACTGAAACTGAACAGAGGTGGACGGTCTGAGAAAAAGAGGCATACGCAGTGTGATGGGCTCTTCTCACATGGCGGCACTTTTTGGAGGGGAACAAAATTCCTTTCCAAGTGTGGACCGATCACAAGAACCTGGACGCTCTAAAAATGCCCAGGAACTAACCCCTAAGCAAGCACAACATTTCCATCGGTTCAACTTCACATTGAAACATCTGCTGGGGGGGGAACCTCCTGGCAGATGCCTTATCCAGAATGCCACAATATAATAGCACTCGGGCTAGTGTAACAAAACCGCTCATGCCAGAGACGCAACTAGCAGTGCAAATAACTACCTGAGCACAAGCCAAACTACAGAAACCGCTAACGAATTGAATTCAGAAAAATGTTAGAAACCGATGAATGGTTCCTAAGTCACAAGAACCTGTGCAGATGGCCTACCCTGGGTGGGAGAAAAACTATATATACCCAAAAGTCAGAGACTGGCATTCATGCAATTTTGCCACAATTCAAAATCAGCAGGCCACTTTGGGTTTGTGAAAACATTACACCTAGTTAAAAGACAATTTTGGTGGCCATCAATAAAAAAGGACACTGAAAGCTATGTAGCCAGCTGCCCAACTTGTGCAGCAGCAAAACAACTACAAGGAAAATCATCTGGGCTGCTACAGCCAGTAGCAACCCCCTCGGCACCTTGGAAGGAGATCTCGATGGACCTCATAGTGGAGCTACCAGAGAGCAATGGAAATACATTCATCTGGGTCATGACGGACCTGTTTTCCAAACAAGTACATTTCATCCCTTGTTCAAAAATCCTTACAGCAAAAATACTAGCAAAACTCTTTGTAAGCACATCTACCGCTTACATGGAGCTCCACAACGCAGCATATCAGATAGAGGAGTGCAATTCACATCGGAGTTCTGGAAAGAGATCCTGACCCTGTTAGGGACCACTCAGGGACTGTCATCTAGTCATCATCCACAAACAAATGGTGGGACTGAACGGTTGAACTCAGTACTGGAACAATATCTTAGATGTTTTATTAATTACAAATTGGACTGACCTACTCCCATTTGCTGAGGTCGCTTACAACAATGCTGTTCATTCCAGCATGGGCTACAGTCCATTCCAAGTAGCCACTGGGCAGAGCTTTAACCCGATGCCAGAACTTTCCCCTGCAGAACCTGCTATCCCTTCACTAAAGGAATGGATTGCACAATTAAAGAACACCTGGCCAGTAGTTAGGAAAGCATTGGATGAGGCTAGACAAGCATATAAGACTCAGGCACACAAAAAGAGGGTTGAGTCAAAACCCTTCACCATAGGGGAGATAGTCTACCAATCCACTAAGTATCTAAAATCCCTACAACATCTAAAAAGCTCAGACCCAAATATGTAGGACCATTCCCCATTGTTAGAATTATAAACTCAGTAACAGTGGAGTTAGAGCTCCTAAAATCCCTCAGGCAAATCCACCCAATTTTCCACTGCAGCCTTTTAAAGCGCGAGCAACAGTCACCATTAAGGCCAGCTGTCACTCCACCCCCTCCTCCTATTATGGTTCAAGGGGAACAAAATTTTGAAATCAAAGAAATTCTGGACTCCAGGAAATACCATGGCTCCACTCAATATCTAGTGGCATGGAAACACCTCCCATCTTTCCCAAAATGAGTGGGTCTACAAATGCCATATTAAAGCTCCTAAATTGCTAAGAATATTCCATACCGAATACCCAAACAAACCTGATTAACCTATGCATATATGTCTCTCTATGTCTCCACAGGTGGATCTTTCTTTTTTTTAAGGGAGGCAGGATGCCAGAACCCATATTCTAAGGGGACCCCTTTCTTGCTTTAGACTCAAACTCTGTTCTCTCTATACTTCTGGGTTCTGCCATGCTCCTGGAGGGGAGGGGGGAAAGCACTGCAGACAGTCTAAACTTATTAACATTTGCTAATAACAATGGTATTACTTTCTCTTTGGTTTTTCTTATTTCAGCGCAAGAAATATAGGTTTGCCAAGGCAAAGGACTGGTTTAAAAAGCAGCAAACATTGTCATTGGGAACAAATATTGAAAAGAAAGGTGTAGACTAGGAACTTGGATTGCTCATGATTGACTACTTGATGGGCCTTTTTCTGTTATATCATTAAGATACTATTTTTCAATATGGAGTTTATTGGTAGTATCTCCTGTGTTATTTTCCTAACAGCCTTATAAAGGACATCATTACAATTCCCATTTTGGCAGTAATATGAAAATTGCTCATAAGCAGTAAATAATTGAGTAGCAATTTGAATCCAAATGTTATATTCTGATCAGTGACTTTCTATGAACATGTCAAGAGTGTAAGGGAAAAGATGGCTCCTGAACTACAGGCTGCTTAGTTCTACCATAATTAATTAATTTTAAAGGAATACAAGTTTACAAGGTAAAATAAAAAGCTTATTACAGAATTTAAAGCTCTTAGTGCATATGGAAGTTTAACATCCAAGATTTTTCCTTTTTTTTTAGAGACATCATCCTCACAGACTGAGATCATTGCCTATTTTCTTTTGGCTTACTTGTCTAAACCAGAGGTATCCATAGATGATATTAAGTATGCTTCCAAGATAGTACAAATCCTTGTCAAACTACAAAATCCCTATGGAGGCTTTTACTCCACACAGGTAACAAGTCAAATTGGCATGCTTATTTATTTTTTGATAACAAAATTGATCATGTTTTTAAATCTCATATTTTGAGAGTTGCACTTTTGAGAGTTTGGAAAAAGTATTCTTATAAGGTAAATTTAAAAATCCCAATGTGGGCTATTCCGGAACATGCAATACAAGGAATTATAAGAGGTGTAAAATTAGAAGGAATTGTTTATAAAGATCTACTCATGTTAAGAGGACAGGACTGGCAAATTAAATCATTG
>NW_015388280.1:104865-108329 GCF_001527695.2 Protobothrops mucrosquamatus
GAATTTGCAACCAAAATGTTGGAGATGCGATAGTATGGATGCTACTTATTATCATATTTGGTGGACATGTAGGGATATTAAAGCCTTTTTGATTAAGATTTGGTGGAATATTCAACAGATTTTTAAGAAAAAGATAAAATTTACACCGCAGTTATTTTTATTGGGTATTATGGATAATTTGGATCAAAAAGAAATGAAATTGATGTTGTACTATATAACAGCAGCAAAATTGGAAAAAAAAGATGTTACCAACTATGGATGATTGGAGACAGAAAGTATCGTATTTTGCAGAGATGGCAAAAATATCCGCGTACCTGAAGGATCATTCTCAGGAGAAATTTATCTTAATGTGGAGAAGATGGATAGATTATATTCAGAGAAAGTATGAACTGAATAATTATCATGTAGCTTTTGATTAAAAATTTTAAACAAAAATATGTACAACAAATATTGACATATTTAAAAAAAATTGTATGTATTTTAACGTTATTTTAGAGTCACAGTAAGTTTATACTAGTGTGTAGTAATAATGAGTAGTTTTGAATAGAATTGGATTATTGTGCGTTTATTTCCTGGATTAGCTTTGGGAAGTCCTGGGGGGGGAGGGGGGAAAGGGATAGGTTTGTATTGTAGATTTATATGTATATGTATATATATGTATGATTTTTTAAGGAGGTGTCCGGTGGGTACCCCAACTGCACCAGACGGGACGGTTGAGAGAGGAAGGGAGGTAGGAAAGAGGGAGGAAGGAGGAGAGGTTGTAGGATTGGGAGGAGGAAGGTGTAGTAATTGAAAGAGGGGGGTGCAGGGGGGGGACACCGGACACGTCCGTGAATGTATTGATTAGTGTTTCTTGGTTGATATTGTGATAAAAGATTTATGTTTTTGTTTTTAACTGAAAAATCAACAAAAAAATTTTAAATAAAAAAAAATTATGGGATGGGAACTATTGGAGGAGAGCATATATTGGTATTAGGATGGCTGATCAATCAAATATGAAAATTCTGCCAGTGAATCACTGATATAGTAAGAACTTTCCCATGCATATTTAACCTTTTCCTGTTGTATCTGCATAATTTGCCCTCATCTCATCCCTCACTTCATCCCTCACCTCATACCTAGTAACCAGAGATAGCCTTAAGTCATTCTTAGGGTATTGTAAAGTATTCCAAGGGCAACCTCAATCTCTGGAGGTTTTTAAGAAGAGACTGGACAGTCACTTGTCTGAGATGGTATAAGTTTTCCTGCTTGAGCTGGACTAGAAGACTTCCAAGGTCCCTTCCAGCTCTATTCTATTCTAAATTCTGCAAATCTGTTAAGCTTTTATTATCCACTTTGGAAAGCAGTTGGATAAGTGCTGTCACTGAGAATAGACTTAATAGATGCAAACAGGGATTAGCAATTAACAACGTATTTCATGGTAATATAGCTTTTTGCTAATTCAAGAATGGATGGTTAGCACTTTAGTTCAGCAATGTGGGGGGGAGGAGTGATAGCTGTGACTAAGAGAGGCAGCGTTTATAGCAAAATTCTTCAGGCAACTTTTACAATAAGAAATTACCTAAGGGAAAGAGATTAAAAAGAGAATTGTAAATGTATTCAATTTATTTTTTAAAGTAGAAACAATGTATATTTCTGTAAGTCATACAGCAAGATGCTTCTTTTAAAACTGAGCCACACATTCACAGAACCTGTCATCAAGAGTGTAGGTGTTCCTTTGGTTTTGTAATGTCATGTGATCACATTATTTGGTGATGGCAGTCTCGGTTGCTGTTGTAACCCTAGGAATATAGGTCATTAAGTGAGAACCTCACGTGACCATGACATGGGAAAAGGCAAGAGTCCCATGCAAGCAGGTCGGTTAATGAGAGTTATGGGCAGCCAGGCACTGCAGGTGGGCACTTGGGAGTGCAGACAAATGGGTGCTGCAAATGGACAAAAAAGCAGCAGAAGCAGGAACAACTTGCAACCTGCCAGCTTCCCCATTGACTTTGCTGATGCAAAACTGGCAAGAAAGGTTGCAAATGGTGATTATGTGACCACAGGATGCTGCAACCATCATAATTGTGAGGCGGTAGCCAGGCACCCAAATTGCAATCACTGCAACAGTCTCAACTCTAAGGACCATTGTTGTTCAGAGCCATCCTAACTTTGGTCACTGAATGAGTAGTCATGACTCAAAGACTACCTGTATATCCTTATAATGTTACAGAGAAAAAAATGCAGTCAGTATTCTGCAGAAAACAAGGTTTGTTAATGAGAGGACAGAGCATAGTCCAGCTTCAGACCACTTCAGGTCAGATATGCTTTTTGAGAAGAAATTATGCAAATGTTATATTCATTGATATACCTGAGCAAGTATTCATTTGATGGGTATGAAGAAATGGAGTGTGTATGTTTTCATCAGGGATTAAGCGCTTGGCTGTGGCAAGATTATGATAAGCAAAAAGATAGAAAAGCAACGAAATACAACAAAGATTGGATTATAAAATTAATTGAACTTGCAGAAATGGCAAAGTTGACCAGTTTGGTCAGAGAAAAAATAACAAAGATTTTTAAATGTTGAAGGACTGGAAAGGAAAGTTGAGAAAGTGGATGAAAATTGTCCAAGCAGGTGGGATCTAGGAATGGTTTTTTTAAGGTGGGAGAAGACTCAGGTGTCCTTAAAAGGTCGTGGTAATGTTCCCTCCTGCAGTGATGAATTTATCACTGCCTGAACCCAATTAGCGGTCACCATCCTCAAGACTTTCACAAGCCAGGAGTGAAAAGGATCTAATTGACAGGTAGTTTTACTGACAGCTTTGAGGACTTTGTCTATCAGGATCAAACTGTTCCCAGATAAATGGGTAAGGCTATTTCCCATGAATTTTTAAGCATCTGCTCTATACTTGGATTCTGTTAGAGAATTTTAATTTCTCTGTTGGTAAAAATAAATCAGAAGCTCTCACAGTTGACTGCATTTAGCTGATTCAAATAAACTCTTTATATTCATATAAAAATATTTACAATACCATATATACTTCTTCATAGCAACATAGCATAAATGAAGACTTCTTACAGCAGAGACAGACCAGAGACCTGAAACTTGAAACCAAAATCCAGCTTCTAACTCAAACCTTTTGCACAGACTCAGTAGCACTTTCTTCACATTGGCTGACTGAGTTACCACATGACTCTTCCTGCTCATGAATATTCCAACACTCCTCCCTTCATGACAGGAAGAGACATCAGACCTATAGACTTAATACATTTTCCATAGTGAAGACCAATGGTTTAGTCATCATGTCTGCCAAATTATCCTCAGAAGAACAATGATGTAAACTAATCAATTTTCCTTTTACAGCTTCCCTGACATTACAATACTTAATGTCTACATGTTTACTTCTGTTCTTCACCCTATCACCAGTTGCCATTTTTATACAGGCAGCATTGTCTTCAAATACCTTTACAGATTCTTTTACATT
>NW_015388280.1:110669-125566 GCF_001527695.2 Protobothrops mucrosquamatus
GAGACAGAAAGTATCATATTTTGCAGAGATGGCAAAAATATCCGCGTACCTGAAGGATCATTCTCAGGAAAAGTTTATCTTAACATGGAGAAGATGGATAGATTATATTCAGAGAAAGTATGAACTGAAAAATTATTATGTTGCTTTTGATTAAAAACTTAGGAAAAATTAGGTATATATTGATATAATTTAAAACAAAAAAAAGAAAACTTTTTTTGTTGTAATTTAATGTTATTTTAGAGTCACAGTAATTTTGTACTAGTGTGTAATAATAATGAGTATTTTCTGATTAGTATTGGATGATTGTGCATTTATTTCCTAGATTAGCTTTGGGAAGTCCTGGGGGGGGGAGGGGGGAAAGGGTTAGGTTGGTATTATAGATTTAGATGTATATATATATGTATGATTTTCTAAGGAGGTGCCCGGTGATACCCCAACTGCACTGACGGGATGATTGAGGGAGAAAGGGAAGCAGGTAAGAGGGAGGAAGGAGGAGTGGTGGTAAGACAAGGAGGAGGAAGGTGTAGGTAGGTGAGAGGGGGGTGCAGGAGGGGGACACCGGACACGTCCGTGAATGTACTGTTTGATGTTGATCTCTTTATGGTTGATATTGTGATAAAAGATTTATGTTCTTGCTTCTTAATGAAAAATTAATAAAAAATTTATTAAAAAAAAAAAGAGGAAAAAAATGATCTAGGGAACTATAGGTCAATCAGCCTGACATCGATACCTGGGAAAATCCTGGAAAATATAATCAAACATATGATCTACCATAGAAATGAGCAACACTATTACTAAAAGCCAACATGAGTTTGTCAAAAATAGATCTTCCCAGGCAAATCTTATTGCATTATTTGACAAAGTGACAAAATTAGTGGATCAAGGAAATACTGTGGATATAGCTTACTTAGAGCTCAGTAAGGCATTTGACAAAGTGGACACAGTCTACTTCTTGGTAAGATAAAAAAAAATGTTGAATAGACAGCATTACCACCAGATGGATTCGTAACTGGTAGACCAATGTCACTCAATGTATAGTCCTTAATGGAACCACTTCTACATGAAGGGAAGCATGCAGTGGGATACCCATTGTGCAGTTAGGTCCATTACCCTTCAACATCTTCATAAGATGTTGATTTAGATGAGATGGAAGGGGAACTCATCAGATTTGCAGATAACAACAAGCTGGGGTAAATAGCCAACTCTTTAGAAGATAGGCTCAAGATCCAGAATGAGTTTGACAGACTTGAACATTGGGTCCTATCCAACAAAATGCAATTCAGTAATGAGAAAAATAAGTTCTTACATTTAGGCATACACAGGTATAGAATAAGTGATATGTGTCTCAACAGCAGTAACTGTGAGATGGATCTAGGTGTCCTAGTGGACAAAGTAAGGTCCTACACATAGACAAGAAAAACCAAATGCACAGATATAGAATAGGTTGTACCTTGCTCAACAGTGGGATCTAGGTGTCCTAATAGGCCACCACTTAAGTATGAGCCAGCAGTATGCTGCAGTTGCCAAAAAAACCTAATTCAGTCCTAAATTGCATCAACAGAGTGAGAGTTTCAAACTTACAGGAAGTGATAATACCCTGTTATATTGCACCGGTGAAACCACACTTGGAATATTGCATACAATGTTGGTCACCATGATACAAAAAATGTTGAGAATCTAGAAAGAGTGCAGAGAACAGCAATAAAGATGATATAAAAAGTCTGGAGACTAAATCATATGCTGAATGAGGAAACTAGGTATGTCTAATCTTACAAAGAGAATGACTAGAGATGATATGATAGCAGTCTTCCAGTACTTGAGGGCCTGTCACAGGGAAAAGGGAGTCAACCTATTCTCCAAAGCACTTGAGCACAGGACAAGAAGTAATGGGTGGAAGATTATCAAAGAGAAATCCAACCTAGAACTAAGGAGAAATTTCTTGTCAGTGAGAATTTACCTGCAGAAGTTGTGGGTGCTTCATCATTAGAGGTTTTCAAGAATAGATTGGACAGCTGGGACTTCCAGCTTTGCATGGTAGCGACTGGTCGCGGGCTTGTGGATTCTCCGCACCCCCGTGGCTAATTTTGCCCTGCCAGGGGACCCTAAATGGGTCTAAGTCACCCAGGAGAGAAAGAATGGTGCTCCAGCGATTCTGGAATGACGGCGTCTGTTCGTTTGACTTGGGGAAAGCCTTCTAACCCAACAGGAGAAAGGCTGGCCATATTGCATCGACCAGCCCAAGCTACTTGCAACCGAAGTCCAAAAGCACTAACCAGCACAACTGTGAACAGTGTACTTGAAACTGGGTGAGGAATTTGATCTTCTCTTTTCTATTTTACATTTAATTTCCTGGAAAAGATCCCCAAGAAGCAAAATACCTCCAAAAGGGAAGGAGGGGGATTTCCGCCCCACCCTATACTAACGGAAGCGGTGAATTAATCTTTTTATGGAGGGTCAAAATATATGGAAGTGAAATAAATATAAAACCTGAAACTTAAAACTTAAATCTGGATAAATCTAAAGTTGTTTTAATGGTTAAGACTCTCATTTCAGAGATAATTGTTCATTTTGGAAATTGAAAAACAAATAGTTGCTGACACCTAGTGGCAGATGAAGACTATGACAGCTATGACTTTAATATAAGACTTGGCAAAATCTGGGAAAAGCTAATCTATGTCTGTGACCTTCAAAGCTTTAACAACAAAGAACAGCTGTGACAAAAAAAGACAATAATCTGGGCTGTAGACAAAGAGAGAATTATAAATTTCAGGAAAAAATCTTTTTTGAACTATTTGGATTACAATTATCTATCTAATTGGGACTCTAAAGCTATTTACAGAGAAAAGTAGGAAGAGGAAAACTCAAATTCTTGGCTGTCATGGATCAGAGACATGTAGAAAGAACATATCACGAAAACATAAATACGTCACAGGAGGAGATATATAGTATACTGCAACTAATTCAAACAACAATGACTTTAAACCACAAAGAAATCCAAAACAACATTGAAAATATAAATCAATCTATTTCCAAGTAAACTCTACAACAAAAATTTTTTGAGAAAACAACAACAGAGAAGGAGTAGATAAAACAGATAAATGGATATAGAATTGAGAATAGAGACTTAAAGATAGAACTTAACAAAACAAGGAAACATGATTTAATCCTAGTGGGAAAAAATTCACATGAATTGGAAAAAAACAACTTATCCCTTAAGACTACAAAATAAATCTGAGGACAAGAAAACAGATCGGATAAAATGGACTGTAGAGATGTCAGGAACATTGGAGAGAAAGGAAATGATAAGAGAAGTGGAGAGAAAGAAAAAGAAAAAGGTTTTCAACAAACATGGAAAGGCAGAAGTCCTGTACAAAGACACTTCTCCTGATTTATTTTTTATATCTGCAGCAACACTTATGAACATACGGAAAACCTTTTTGATTCAGCAAAATACATTGATTAAGAAAGACACTGGGTAAAAGAAAAAGACTAAAGTAGAAACTAAGAAAATAGATGATGGGACTTACCAGAGAGAACACTTAAAAAAGAAACATTTGTTTGAATATGGTTAAAGAAATAGAAAAGTTTTGGAATATATATGTCACTCTAAGAGGGATGAATTCTCTAATTATAATATAATATGGGTCAAAGATCCTACTTCACCCCTGGCAAGAAAGACTCAGTCGATCAGTTCACAGGTGGTTTCCAATTTACTGAGAGGAATCTTCGGCATGCAGGTCAAACAACAATGCTTTTAAAGTCTGTGCTGGGAGCAATCGCCTCCCAGCGCTGTATTTACAGGCACATGCATTAAACCCCACTCCCCACCCATCTAGCTAGCATCCAGCCGTGAGGCCTCAAATGGCCAGCAGCAACGTCCATCAGCCTTTTCGCCTCAGTTGTCCATGACTGTGTCTCAGCCGGCTCTCAGCTCTCCCCGTCCTAGCCAGTTCCAAACATCCTCTCTGCCGCTTTGTAGGCTTTACCGGTAAGTCCACAGCCATCCGCTTTCCAGAGACTCATCAGCAAGCCAGCGCGGTTCCGAAGACGGCTCCCCGACCGCCCGGCAACCCGTTAGCTGTTTGGCGAACCGGGAAACGCCGCCAGACACAGCTGGTGTGCGGCCGCACACCAGCTGATCGTCGGCTGAAGGCTCTGGCTGGCTGCTGGCGGGTGGACTGCTGCCGACGTTCCTCGCCCTGCGCACCATCCTCCCCCTCCCCCCCACCTGTTCATGTCAAGCCTGGAGGGCTTGACAGGTGGCCCCTCTACCAGGGTTCCTCCTGGAAAGCAAGGAAAGACGTGTAATTAGGTACATGCCGTGAAGACTGATACAATCAGCTTTCCCCCCAGCTTATGAGGATACTTGTGGTGGTACCGTCGTAACAACCGAGGAGCTGCGACATCCGCTTCCCCCACCCAGGAGGCTTCTGATATTGGGTATCCCTTCCACCTTACCAAATACTGTACATGACCCCGATGAATGTGAGAGTCGAGTATTTCTCAGATCTCGTATCAATTCCCCCCGATAGGCCCTGGTGGTTGTTCTATGCGTCTGAACGATAATCCTACCGCCAGCTTCAATAGGCTACTATGAAAAACCAGGTGCACCTTGTCGAGACTGTGGGGAAGCTGTAAGCGTATGGTAACTGGGTTGATGACCTGTTGCACTCTGAACGGCCCTATATATTTCAGCCCCAGTTTCTTACATGGTAGGTGCAGCTTTAAGTACGTGGTAGACAGGTACACCATGTCCCCTGCCTGGAAGGGTTTTTGTGGTGCCCATTTTTTATCGCTCTGTGTTTTTGAAACCTTTTCAGCTTTTCTCAAAGCGTTCTTGACAGAGTCCCACACTTCTCAGATCCAAGGCATCCACTCCTGCAGGTGACAAGGAGAGGGGTCCCCCTGTGGGCATTCAGGGATCGGGACAAACTCCACTCCGTGCACAACCCGAAAGGGGGCAAAGCCGGTGCTACTGTGGACCGTGTTGTTGTATGCCAGCTCAGCGAACGGCAGGAGGTCAGCCCAGTTCGTCTGTTGATAGTCAACGTAACACCTCAAGTACCGTTCCACCATCGTGTTGGCTCGTTCAGCTGCTCCATTAGTGCTGGGGTGGAATGCGGAACTCAGGCCTTGTGATGAACCGATCGAGTGGATGAACACCCTCCAGAATCGGGTGGTAAATTGTACACCCCGATCAGATTATTATACGTCGGGGCACCCCATGCAACCGATACATGTGTTATGAACAGTTTAGTTAACCGTCGAGCAGACGGTAAACCCTTGCATGGGATGAAATGTGCTTGTTTTGAAAAAAGATTGCTCCCAGCACAGACTTTCCCTTTTTTGTTCTCTTTCTTGATATGAGTAATATAAAAAAGTTGAAATGACAGATAAAGGAAATGTTTTAGATACTTAAATGTGATTGAATTTAAGAAAATTATAATGGATAAAAAATGTTTTGAATAAGAGTATTAATAAGATGTATTAAATGGAATGTTTAAAGATTAAACATATTTTTAATTATGGTTAAAAAGAATAAGAAATTTAGGAAATAAATACGTATTAGCTTAGGAGGGATATATATTTTAAGTAGTATGTTATTTTTTATGCTTCTTTACTCTTGCTTTTCTTTCTTTTTTTCCTACTGTTTTATCTATTTCTTAAGAAATGTAAAAGTATGAGATGGTTCATATGGAAAAATAGAGTTAAATTCTTAAATGTAATTAATTTTTGAGAAAATTTTAACCAGTAAGAATATCTAGAATTTGGTGGGAGAAACAAATTAAAATAAGGACTGTAACAGGATCTATGTTAAGGCAACCAGAATGATTGGATAGAAAAGAAATATTATATTGATGTGATTATTATTTTTAGGACTATTGGGAAAAATTATATATTTAATTGTTATCTATCAAAACAATAAGAATTGTATTAACTCAATGTTAATATAAGAGGATATTTTGGGAAAAGAGGAAATCAACTAAAACTGTTATGTGGATTATGGATTATATAAATCAATTGTTAGTGATTGTTTTACAAATGTAACCCAGACAACACACTGTTCACCAATTATTAAGTGATTTATGTTTTAAAAAAAATCAATAAAATATATTACAAAAAAAAGAACAGATTGGACAGCCATTTGTCCAAAATGGTATAGGGTCTCTTGCTTGAGCAGGGGGTTGGATTAGAAGACCTCCAAGGTCCCTTCCAATTCCATTATTCTGTATCTATAGAATCCCCATAAAATATCTGTAAATTCCATAAACTTGCATACATTTTCCTTAAACTACATAAATTATGTAAATTATATCCAATTTATGTATATTATTATAAATTTTGATTTAATGGACACTCCTTCCTCTCAATTGGCTTTTAATGTTGAGGTTTTATGTAATTTGCTTTGAGAGCAGCAAGATTAGTAAATGCCCTCTTATTCATGCATTTATTGTATTCAGCATTTTTCTACATTAACAACACAAATTTGAATATAGCAATTATTTTTTTCCAATTAGACTGTCCTTCGGTATAACCAACCACTGCAGAAGACAGATAGTTTTACTTTGAATGTGGAAACATTCCCAAATGTGTGCAACTTCATCTCCTGGAAGCGTTTTGTTATCCTGCTAGAATTGAGGTATTGATTCTTAGCTTAGAACATTCTCATTAGCAAGTCCATCCCACATCTAATGAGAACCATTTGCTTTTCCTGCAAAAATAGTTATGATTTCAAACCACTGGGAGTCCTTGATAGATTCATTGGTGAATGAACAACAAATTTCTGCTTCTAGTAAATTATTATCTTCTCCAGAAGAAAATTTCCTTTTATTTATCATCGTATAATTCATCCATTCAGATAAACCACCAATTAACTGGCCAGCACTTTGAATTATAGCACAGAGCTGAATATTCAAGAGGTTGAATACTGTATATTGTACCATATTGATTCTCATTTAGAAGTCCCCCTCTTCATGTTTGTCAGGCCAACAAGACATATGGCTAGGTGCCATGATAACTGTTTCTCATTTTCCTTCAGTTAGTCCAAAAGACTGTAATGCTCAGGGAAACTTTGTATTTGGGATAATCTAAGATAGTGAACAGCTAAAGCAAAGCAGAGGAATTAGCTCCTTGAAAAACAGAAATTGCTTCAAACTTTGTAAGCTGAGGCTGCCTGATCATGCTAACCCTTGTCACAGACTCTGGCTCAGAGAATTATCATTGGAAAGAAAAGAGTCAGTGAGTGTCTCTTGAACCCGGAGAAAATCCACTGTCATCTTCTTTTCTCGTCTGGATTAACCTTTACCAGAATTTTCATTTCTGTTTTGATTGAGAATTCCCTTGTTTCTTTGTGTAGCTACATAGGTCAACGAGAGACAAGTAATATGGCCCTAATAGAAGTGAATATGGTATCAGGATTCATTCCTCTGGAGAAATCTGTGAAGAAGGTAAGAAAATCTTAACTTTCATCTTCTGCTATTCCTCAGATATATTAAGAAATATTTCTAGCATTTGCAGTAAAAATTACCCTTATGCATTATATATGCTTGTTACTATGGTATTCAGCAAACTGCTATTATTGCCAGCTTTCAGAATCTTGTTGTATTACCCTGATGATATGAGAACAGTTACAACATAGTATTACCACTTCTAAGGAAGAACTAATTGTACTACGGATAATCCTAGTTTAACAACACTAACTGGAACCAGAAACTCCATTGTTAAGCAATGTGATCATAAGTAAAAAAACATGTAACTACACTACTAATCAAAAGCAATCCCAACAATCCTGGTTGTCATCATTAGACATGGGTCTTGCAGGTCATTAAGTGGGAATCTCACATGATTGTGACTTCTGACTTCCTGCTGGCTTCCCCATTGACTTTGCTTGTGGGAAATCAGCAGGAAATGTTGCAAAACATGATCACATGACTACAGACATGATGTGAGAGCTATAAATATGAGGTCCTGTTATAACTACTACTTGTTTAGTGCCATCGTAAGTTTGAACAGTTGCTGAACAAGTGGTCATTACAAGGACCACCTATATTAGGATTTGTAACTGTTTAAAATGCTGTGGGATGCAGAGGTGCTTATCATGTCAGAAGTTAATTTATTTTATATATTTATTAATCAAATTTATATGGCTGCCCACCCAATTTCCAAAGTTGAAATTGCATGTATCATGGCTATAGTGTTTAAACCAAAAATAGTATCAAAAACTCTAAAAAGCTTCCGATGGCAATTGCTACTCATAACATCTCACAGGCCTGTGAGAACATATTCTTAGCATTCCAGCATTTTAAAAATGGCAGCCCAACAGGTAACTAACAAGATTCAAGGACCTATGAGGAATTGGAGTGGAATGCAAGCCACAGGCTGTGGACTGTCCATCCTCATTAATATAATCTATATGTCACATATAATTTCACTTCATGTTTTGCATAGTAATCTATATGTCACATCTATATGTCACATATAATTTAATCTATATGTCACATATAGATTAAATCTATATGTAATCTATATGTCACATATAATTTCACTTCATGTTTTGCATAGCTCTATATATAGCACATTCGTCCATGGCTCATATGACCTGTCATACTATTGCCTGACTGTGCTTTACTGTTCTATATTCTGTTAGCTGGAAGGCAAAGGCCAAGTAAAGAAAATAGAACTTGATCAAGACAAAATCACGATGTACCTTGATCAGGTAAGACCTCTTGATAATCTTGTCAATTTGATATGAAGCTGGGTTTAAAGGGGCTCAAGATGATGTGGAAATTCATTTCAATGACAATTCATCTTCTGGGAAGATGAAAATGTGGAATTAATATTAAGACTACTTCCTGTGGACATAAGACTTGACTTTAGAACAAAACTTTTCTCTACCTTTGTCTTTCTTCAGTTGGATAATACAGTTCAAAACTACAATTTTGATGTGGTACAAGAACATGAAATAACAGATCTTAAGCCTGCAATAATTAAAGTTTATGATTATTACCATCCAGGTAAGCATATCCCTAGTTCCTCCCCATTCTTCTCCTTTTTTAGCCCAAAGAACTGTCCCAAGGTTCTTCACCATCCTTTTTACACATTTCAATCTTGTTTCCATTCAGCACTCGGCTGAGGGCTAAGATTAGCAGCTGGCATCCTTAGGATTCTTTCTCTGAGCTTAATTAGTACCGTACTATTCACCAGTTAGTGCATTGGCTAAAACTATGTTAGCAGAAAAATTGCTGTTCATATTGGTGATTTCTATCCTGCCACAGATGCTGTTCTTATTTATAATGTACCTGACATGCAAAAGATAGGGATTCTCTGCTGTCCCCTCTTACTAAAAGTCACCAGCTGGTGGAGGAACATCCTTCAGTTACTCTACTTAACATGACATAAAGCTGGAGATTGGGCAAGGGAACATGACTAGATTGTTGTTCAGTTGAAAATATAGGCCAACCACTTAACTAGTATCGAAAAATATATGTGCCTCACTTGGGTAAGCAGATCCCATCCAAGTCCATATTTTTCATTGTACCTGCTGTGATGATTTTTCTACCAATACATGAAGTGATGTGAATACTCACATATTCTATGGGTATTAAGATACAAAGATGATGATGATGATACTACATGATATATTTGTTCTAATATTCCTAAATTCCCTATTAGATCATGCCATGTTACTATGATAATATATAGAAATCTGCTTAATCATTACTTTTGAAAAGGAAAAAATAACACTTGTTTCCACAATGATAATCTGAGTGAAGGTTCCTGATTCTTTCCATTGTGCTATAATAAGTAGTGGTCTTGGAGACCAGCTGGTTAAAACTGCAGCTCCCTTTCAATTTGAGTAAACATTTGCATCATGTAATATGAGAGGGAGTGTGTTTTACTTTTAGAAAAAAAAGATGTTATTGTAAATGATACAATTTATTTTAAATTTATGATTGCATTACTTCTCTTGTAAATAACCTTGGGTGTTTCTTTGTCTGAGAAATGACATAAAGACCTTACCCTCTATCCTTTTTTATTATTCAGATGACAATACTGTTGTTGAATATAACGCTCCTTGCAGTGAAGGTAAAGATGATGTAGGAATGCTTTTACAAATTTTTGTCTATTACAGTACTGATTTGCAGATTGTCTTCTTTCCCAGATTATGGTTCAATTCATAGTCTGTTGTGGAAAAGTTCTTTTAGGGTGATAAAATGGCATTGTGCTGTGACTGCACTCCTTTGACAAAAGGTTTGGAGTGATCAAACTGAAATATAGCCATTTCATAATTCCAGCCAGATAGTCTCTTTCCATCCAGCGACCTTAAAAGTTAGCAGTATTCCAGGCTGTTTTTACTACAAAGCATTTATTTTGCAGTCTGTTTTACAGGCATCATTGCTTTCCTGATAACAGCTGCAAGCAGACATGATTAGACTCTAGGCCAGTGGTGGCAAACCTGTGGCACGCGTGCCAGAGGTGGCACGCGGAGCCCTCTCTGTGGGCACGCGCCATCGCCCCAGCACATGTGGTCTCTAAAAGTTCGCCATCACTGGCCTAAGGCCAGCCAGCCTGGAGCCGCCATTGGGGAGCCCACCATCCCACCCACCACAGAGCCCCTGGATCTCCCCCAACCCTGCCCGGCTCCCACAGGTGTCCCTCCCCATAAGCAACATTGAGGTGACCACGCCCACTCAGGCTATGCCCACCCAGTCTGCCATGATTACTGCAGCCACGCCCATTCAGTGGCCATGCCCACCCAGTCTGCCACACCCACTGTAGCTGCGCCCGCCGAGTGGGCCACACCCACCCGGCACCCAGCGATACATAAGTGGGTTTTGGGTTACAGTTTGGGCACTCGGTCTCTAAAAGGTTCGCCATCACTGCTCTAGGCATTACCAGATTTTCAGAATTTTGGGGGTGGCTTTATCCTATTTTGCTTATACCTATAGACAGGGCTTTTTTTGTCATAGAATGCCCAGAACGGAGTTCCGGCATCTTTTCTGGATGGGACCTTGTAGGGTAGGCAAGGTGGTTTGTATGACATGTGTGAGTTCCGGCACCTATTTTTTTTTTTTTTTTTTTACAAAAAAAGCACTGCCTATAGATAGTCATAGGGGAGGAACAGTAAAATTCCTCCTCCCTTTTTCTTCTTTAATATAGTTGCAAGTTGTTGATCAAAATATATTTGTTTTTGTTTTTTTTAAAAAATGTTTTAAATATTACAGAATTCATTTCCTGCAGTTCTATAGTTGGTATTGTTGTTGCTTTTAAAGCTTATATTTTTAATTACAGATAGTCCTCAATTTACAGCAGTTCATTTAGTGACCATTCAAAGTTACAGCAGCACTGAAAAAAGGGACTTAAGACCATTTTTCACACTTATGACCACTATGGCATCCCCATGGTCATGTGATCAAAATTCAGCACTTGGCAACTGACTCATATTTATGATAGTTGCAGTGTCCCGGGTCATGTGATCCCCTTTTGCGACCTTCTAACAAGCAAAGTGAAAGGGGAAGCCAGATTCACTTAACAACTGTATTACTAACTTAACAATGGCAGTGATTCACTTAACAACTGTGGCAAGAAAGGTCGTAAAATGGGGCAAAAGTCACTTAACAACTGTCTTGCTTAGTAACAGAAATGGGCTTAATTGTGGTCATAAGTTGAGGACTGCCTATACATAACATGTTACATAATTCTGACCAGGGCAGGGAAGAGTGGTTCCATGATCCAGTTCCAAGCTGTTTGTCACCAGGGCATAAAGCAGGTGAAAATAAAGAAATTCCTCTCCAGGTTTCTACTTGTACTTGAACTCTGGCCATTATGATAGCCTGGAGTTCTCTTTGGGCTGTGCTTGCCACAGCCCCTCTTTGGAAGATTCCTCTGCTTCTTTACTCATACCATCCATGCCATGAAAGCAAACACCAATTGCTTTTCTCTCTATGGGAGACAGGACTTTGAGGACATACTGTTTCTATTGATAGACACAAACTGTTTGGAAGGAAACCAAACTCATCTCTTTCACTTCAGCTATTAATCACGGTCCCATCTGATGCATTGATCGGTAGGCCACTTTAAAAAAAGAAGAAAAGATAGAAAATACCACAGTTTTACTATTATTCCTTTCACTGGCAAATCAGAAAGCTGGCATTCCTGTCTACTTTATGTGATTTACTAAATAAAAATGCACTGGTGAAAAACTCAGCCTTTCACTGGTCTATCAGTGAACCTATTAAAATAAGAAAGTCCAGCCAATCCCCAGACTGGCACTCTTGATGAAAAGTCCATGAGGGCAGTAATGAATGACCAAAGGAGTGGGGGCACTCCTGCCCCAGTACACCAAATGTTTGGAATGGAGGCCTTTGCCTACAATGAAATGAAGTACAGCAAGAGGACTGTGCAGCACTGTCTGAATAGCCCAAACCCACCCAAATCAGAAAACCTATTGGCTTCCCAGTGCACTGGTTACAGATAGATACTTATGCTGGCACACTCTGGTTGTGTGGATCAGCCTTAAGAGAAAAAGCAAGTAAGTAAAAGAAAATTGTAGTTAGTGCAATTAATACTGAAATATTTAAAAAGAGAGCAAAGAAAATATCTTAGCAAAGGTAATTTTAAGAGACCATAAAAGAAAGGTGGGTAGTTATTTTTATTCCATTACTTGATTGTTTTGTTATTTTAGCCAATTACTATTTAACTCATGTAAAATTCTTCATAGTGTGGTTATTTTATTCTTGAGATGGTAATCCCAAGAATCTCTTAATTGTGGTGAGTTAAAAAATTAAAACATACAGAATATAAAAATTGGAGGAAAGCAATTTGCTTTTTAAAAAAACAACAGGCTCACTCTGATCATAAATGAAAGAAGGAATAAAATGGAATAGGCAAACTTTTTCTTCTCTAAAATAAAATGTACATAAAAATGGGGAGACAGACACACTAAAAAGGAATAAAACTCTCAATCTCTGACTTACAATGGAAAAGCATTGATTTTGTAAGTGCTAGCAACCATCCTTCTGAAAAAATGGAATAGTATGTAAACTTAAATTTCTGATTCTTTTTTCAGGAAAATACAAAAAAGACGTCCACTGAAATCTTTATTGTCATATCTGAAATGTAAACATTAAAATTTCTGGAAATGATTGTTGTCTTATTTCATTCTAATGGGGATGTAAATAGTGCTGGGATTCAGACAGTTCGCACCACTTCGGCAGAACTGGTAGCTAATTTTTTGTTGCCCAGGCCCAGAATGGACTTCCGGAAGTGGCATCCACACAGAGAACCGGTTGTTCATATATTTGAATCCCACCACTGGATGTAAATGAAGACTCAATCATCCAGGCCAAAAATATCTAAAAAGGTTAAATCATGGCAACTGGACTAAAGTTTATTAAAACCGAGACATTTTGTTAGGGTGGGTCTGGGTTCATGTATTTAAAAAAATAATAATTAATTATCATAAACAATATGTTAATTAATTGCTAATTAATTAATTGTTAATTAATTGTTAATTAATCAATGTTACATATCACATTCCTTTCTCTCTAACTCATTTTTCTAGCCATTGATAAAAATTATCCCATGTTCTAAAATACACTGAATCTTCTTTCTCTTTTATCTTTAAAGTCAATCTATCCATTTCTGTACACTCTAAAATTTTCTTAATTAGTTCTTCGGTTGGTAAATTTTCATTTTTCCAATATTGGGCAAATACAATTCTTGCTGCAATTAGTACATGTAAAATTAAATATATACAGCCTTTCTCATAATTTGCTCCTATTATTCCTAACAAAAATAATTCTGGCTTAACATCTATTTGTTTTTTAGTATTTTCTCCAACCATAAGTGTATTTTTTACCAAAATCTTTTAGCTTTAGGGCATGTCCACCAGATATGGTAATAGGTACCTGGCTTTTGTTTGCATTTCCAACACTTGTTTGAAGTATTTTTAAACATTTTTGCTAATCTCACTGGTGTTAAATGCTATCTGTAAAACATTTTATATAAGTTTTCTTTATGTGCCGCTGCTTTCCTTAATTTAGCATTTCTTTCCCATAACCTTTCCCAATTTTCTAATTCTATATTATGTCCAAAGTTCTTTGCCCATGTTATCATTGTTTCTTTTACTTGTTCCTCCTCAATCTTTAAGCTTAACAGATATTTATAGTTTCTTAATCAGTTTTCATCTGTTTTTAGCAGTATCTGGTCGAATTCTGTCTGTTCTTTTAAAATCCCACTATTTTAGCATCTGTTTCATATCTCGTTTGGATTTGCAAATATGGCCACTGTTAAGTCCGGAGAATAATGGCGCTTGAGACGAAGCATTTCTAACAAGTCTTTATTCTCTGCTTCCAATCTATGAACAACCCGAGCAGAGGCACGCAGGCCTCTATTTATACCTTCTGATCCCCAGGCAAGTTCAACCAATCAAGAGGCGGTCTTTTCCCGCCTTGCGCATGCGCACAAGGCCGGCGCCACTCAGTCTGGTCCCGGGCAGCTTCTGCAAATGCCCGGGACTCTTGCAACATCCCGAGCCTGCCTTTTGCAGGCTCAGGACACAACACCCCTTCCCCCTGGATGAAATAAGATTGCGCCCACATGGACGCCATCCTATTGATGGTAATATAATTAAATATGAGTTAATGTCATACAGTGTATAAGGTGTGGGACTGTTCCTTTGAACTAGACCCAGTGGCCCCAACCTTGTTTCCTTAAAGTCAACCAGCCTGTACCTTTAGTTCAGCTATTGCTATGTACCTGCTCACCTTACGTAATCGGCTAGGTATTTGGGAGGGCCTCTTACCCTGAGCGACCTTCTCAGACCTGGGGAGTTTGTATTGTTTTCCCCGTTGCTTCTTGCACTAGGTGAAGTGCCCTGTGAATGACTAGTGACT
>NW_015388280.1:126782-140347 GCF_001527695.2 Protobothrops mucrosquamatus
CATCCCTAGCATTGAGGGGACATTCAGGCAACTCCTGAATGGACAATATGTGTACAGCAGGAGCGGGATCAGGCTCCACAGTAGGTAATGGCAGCCTACTTAAAGCATCTGCATGACCCATTTCCTTGCCAGGCTTATGGACCAGTGAATAGTCATAAGCTGAGAGGAAGATGGACCAACGCAGCATACGAGGGGATAGAATATGAGGAGTTTGTTTGGAGGTAGTGAATAGCCCCAGCAAAGGCTTGTGGTCAGTAAAGACCGTAAAATGGTGGCCATAAATAAAGTCATGGAACTTTTTAATGCCAGCCACCAGAGCCAAAGCCTCCCTGTCAATTTGAGCATAGTTGCGCTCAGCAGCAGATAAGGTCCTAGAGTAGTAAGCCACAGGGACCTGAGTCCCATCAGCCATTAAATGGCTAAGAACAGCGCCCACACTGTAGGGCGAGGCATCACAAGCCAGACACACTGGCAACTGCTCATTAAAATGAGCCAACACCGCATTGGATGTAAGCAAGGCTTTAACCTCATTGAAACTGGCCTCATGGACTTTGGTCCAGCGCCAACACGCCTTCTTGTCAAGAAGTCTGTGCAAAGGTTCAGCAATAGCAGCTTTGTGAGGTAGAAAAGCATGATAGAAATTCAATAAACCCAAAAAGGCTTGTAATTCGCCCTTAGACTTGGGGCTTGGAGCCTTCTGAATAGCTTTGAGCTTAGCATCAGACGGGTGGATACCCTGCGCATCTATCCTGAAACCTAGGAACTCAGTGGATTGCACACCAATCTTACATTTGTCCTGTTTTAGTTTAAGACCTGCTCTCTGGAAACGAAGCAAAACAGCCTTTAAACGCTCAGCCAGCACTTGTGGAGAGTCTCTTGCGATGAGAACATCATCAAAATAAGGACATACACCAGGAATACCCCTCAGGGTGTTTTCCATTACACTCTGAAAAATGCCAGGAGCGACATTCACCCCAAACTGTAACCTCTTCACCCTGAAAGCCCTATGATGAGTGACAATAGTTTGGGCCTCAGCTGCATCATCATCAACAGGCAGCTGTTGATATGCTTGAGCCAAATCAAGCTTAGCAAAAAATTTTCCCTCCTTGAGGGAAGCCAGAATGTGGCTCACTACAGGCACAGGATAAGCATGTTGCTGTAGGGCCTTGTTTAGTGTGCACTTGTAGTCAGCACAAATCCGGATGTCCCCGTTTGCCTTTAAAGGCGTTACAATGGGGGTTTCCCATGGGCTGGAATCTACAGGCTCTAGAATGCCTTGCTGGAGCAACTTGTCCAGTTCAGCGTCAATCTTGCTCTTAAGAGCAAATGGTACCCTCCTAGGCTTAACCCTGATGGGCTGTACCGTTGGATCCAACTTAAGTGAAACAGGAGGTCCTGTGTAGGACCCTAGTTCAGAACTGAACACATCTGCAAACTCCTTGCATANACCCCCCACAACCAACACGTCTAGGGGGCCTGCAAAATTCTTGTACTGTACCTTAAGGGTGGCCTCCCCCTTAACGCACACTTTAGAATTTTGGAAATCCGTAAGGATTACATTAGAGGGCCTTAACGAAACTCTCTGGCCACTGCTGCTGCAGATTTTGTGAAATGTGTTGAGGGAAATTATGGATAGGGCAGACCCCATGTCAAGTTCCATCGATAATGGAATTCCCTGCAATTTCATTTTAAGTGTTAGCTTCTTTTTAAGGGGTTTGTGTGTGCCTATTCTTAAAATGTTCCGGCGTGTTGCACAGAACCCCACCCTGTTTTGGCTGGGCACCCTGGTACCTTTCAGATTCAATTCTTCCTTCAGTTGTACCTTCTGTTGACCCAGGCAGACCGCAGCGATGTGGCCCTTCTTTCCGCACGCTCGGCAAATGGCGGAACGGAACCGACATTCCACTCGCTTGTGGCGTCCACCACATCCGAGGCAATGAAGCTCAGCTGGGCCCTTGTCCTGACGATCTTTGGACCTTCTCCCAGCTGCTTGGTAAAGCTTGTCCACCTCTTCTTCAGGATCTTCGTCCGAATCCTCGCGCACGTCTTCCTTGTGAATAGTGGCAGTCTCTGGAACGTTTCGCTTAGGCTGCATGTTCTTGACCGCCCCACCTGCAGCTTCTTCAGCCGAAACCTCTCGCAGAGCATCTTGGAAGGAGACATCTTCCCTGGCGAACAGTCTCTGCTGTAATTCTGTGTTCCTCAGTCCACACACAAAACGATCGCGCAGTCTTTCCTCTAAGTCCTTGAAGTCGCATGGTTTAGCTGCTCTTCTCAAGGCCGCAACGTTTTCTTTTGCTGATTCTCCAACTCGCTGATCTCTCTGTTGAAATGTGTGTCTCCAAGCCATGACAGATTGCTTGGGCTGGAAGTGTTCCTTTAAAGTTTTCTTCAGGTCGGAGTATGATACCGTTTCCAGCGAGTCCGGGGCGATTAAGCTCTCGGTGATCTCAAAGGCGTCTTGCCCACAAACGCACAACAATGTGGCAGCCTTTAAGCCTTCCTCCCGAATCTGGTTTATGCGGAAATACGTCTTGATTCTTGCCACATAAGATTCCCACCTCTCGGGTGAGAGACGTCGAATTCCGCTAAACGCCCAACTTTCGCCATGATTGAGGATCAGGTCTTCTTCTTCTTCAGCCGCACGCACCCTCCAGCGATTTCGTACTGGCAGGATAACGCTGACTTCCACGCCGTTTTCTCTTCCGGACTTCTTTGGGTGAGTCTTCAAGCTTTCCTAGCTGTGTAGACTGAATCCCACCTTTGTCGCCAGTGTTAAGTCCGGAGAATAATGGCGCTTGAGACGAAGCATTTCTAACAAGTCTTTATTCTCTGCTTCCAATCTACGAACAACCCGAGCAGAGGCACGCAGGCCTCTATTTATACCTTCTGATCCCCGGGCAAGTTCAACCAATCAAGAGGCGGTCTTTTCCCACCTTGCGCATGCGCACAAGGCCGGCGCCACTCAGTCTGGTCCCGGGCAGCTTCTGCAAATGCCCGGGACTATTGCAACGTCCCGAGCCTGCCTTTTGCAGGCTCAGGACACAACAGCCACCATGATAGATCTATACTTTGTTCTTGTAAATCTTGTCTGTCTTTCAATTTGCCTTCATTGCCCAAAATATCTTTATAGGTCACAACTTTGTCGTAATTAATTAAATTTGGGTAAGCAAATGCTTCCATTGTTGAAAGCCACCCAGGTATCTTGATATAAATTTTTGCTTTTATTTTTTCCCATTCTAAAAGAAGTGCATTTCTTATAAAGTGGTTTTAAAAGTATCTATGAGTTTTATTCTTCCCATACCACAGAAAGGTATGCCAACCAAGTTGTAGGTCATGCCCCTGTAGGTATAATAGTCTTTTATCTCTAAGCATTATCCACTCTTTAAACCATGTTAATATAGTTACTTGGTAATATAACGTCCAGTCCGGCAGTCCAAATCCTCCATTTTCTTTCGCTTCTTGTAACATTTTCAGTCTAATTCTAGCTTTTTTTCCTTGCCAGATAAATTTCAATATTGTTGTATTCAGTTCATCAAAAAAGGCTTTTCCCAGTCTTACAGGTATCATTTGGAATAAAAAGAGTATTTTCGGTAAGATATTCATTTTCACTGTTGCTATTCTCCCCAGCATTGAAAGTTGTAAATTTTTTCACTTTTCCAAATCCAATTTTATTTGTTTTAGCAATCTTGCATAATTGTCTTGTATTGTTGCACATCTTGCTGTTAAATAAATTCCCAAATATTTAATTTTTTTAACTATTTGAAGATTTGTTTTTTTGCTAGTTGGTTTTTTTTGTTTTTCTGTTAGATTTTTATTTAGCACTTTAGTCTTTTCTCTGTTTATTTTCAACCTTGCCACTTCTCCAAATTTTTCTATTTTCTCCATAAGTTTAGTGTTTGTTTCAAGCGGTTCTTCCAATATAAAACCAAGTCATCTGCAAATGTTTGTAAGTTATATTTTTCATCTTTTATCTCCAGTCCTTTAATTTCTATATGTCGTCTGATGTTTCTATTCAATACTTCCAGTGTTAGTATAAATAATAATGGAGATAGTGGGCATCCCTGTCTTGTGCCTTTTTTATGTCAAAGATTTCTGTAAAATCTCCGTTTACAATTATTTTGGCTGTTTCTTTATAATAAATTGTTTTAATTACATTTATAAAGTTTTCTCAAAAATCCATTTCCTCTAGTTGCTGAAACATAAATTGCCAATTTACATTGCCAAACGCTTTCTGTGCATCAAGAAATATTAAAGCCATCTGTTTCCCTGGATGAATTTCATAGTACTCTAGAACAGGGCTTTTCAACCTTTTCACCATCGTACCACTTTTAGGATATGGCAACATCCGAGTACCACCAGCAAGGTGTCAAAAACTTGATGACCAAAAAAAAAAAACCCCCAGAAAAAAGTGATAAAGTACAGGTAGTCCTTGACTTACAACAGTTCGTTTAGTGACTGTTCAAAGTTACAATGGCACTGAAAAAAGTGCCCCCCAAGCCACAACCGAGGAAGACACCTGCCTGCCCGCCTGGCTGCGCTCTTCCTCCTGTCTGAGGTTTTCATTGTTGTGAGTATTTCTGTTGAGGATTGGCAGTGGGGGTGGGGTGAGGGGCTGTTTGGTTTTTATTCCCTCCATCTGCTGGGTGGTTGCAGCAGGTTTTGGTCACTTCACATGACCCTGGGACACTGTGACCGTCATAAATATGAATCAGTTGCCAAGCATCTGAATGTAAATCACAAGACCCTGGAGATGCTGCAACATTCCAGCTGATCAGCGCTTTTTCTGGGCTCAGCAGAAGCACCAGGATCAGTGCCGAGCTCCAGCTGGAGCCTGGCGCTGATCCTGGCACTTCCACTGAGCCCTGACAGCCCCGAAGAAGCGCCAATCAGCTGGAAAGTGAGATGGGAACAGAAGTGAAAATACTGGTGTAGAAGTAACTATCAAGTAATTTTCTAAGAAACGCTGTCTCCAACCTAATTAGCTGAACTGCAAAGAATCTATGTTTGCTTGTGGGGTTTTTTTTAGCTGTGATTTAGAAGCAATGGAGCAAGAAGAACCCCACCTTTTGCCCTTCGACCTACTGAGAGGTCCACTACATTCATCCTCAGCAGTGAAGGACTCCACTGCTCTTCTGTCCGAGTATGGTGTGCCAGCAGCAGGTGGAGGGGCAGCTGTCTATTATGAGTGCTCTTTCAATAAGTTCTTTTCTGTCAGGGGGTTGCAGCCTCTGTAGGAGTCAGCTTTGAAGAGGAAATTGCTATAAACTTCACATGCTTTCTTTCAGAACTGCATTCACTTTCTAGAAAGCCAGTAGAAAAACAATTCAACCAAATAGACTGGGTAATATGCAGTAAATAAGACTCCTCATTTGGTAAAGTTTTCTAGACCAAGGGAAGAGACCTCATCTCCTTCTCTGCTTCCTTTCAGGAGTGATAAATGTAAAATCTCCCTCAAGTTAAACTTGATTTTTGAGGATTACATGGCCACAGTTTTCTCTACAAAGTGGTTTCCTGTTGTCTTTTTCCAAGATGTTTTTCAACTTCACAGTCTTGCTTCTTGCTTTCGTGAGAAGAAATTTCTGCCTTTTAATGAAATATGCTAATCTGAAATGATGCTCCCAAACTCTTCTAATTTTAGGTGCTATGAAAAGAAACTGAAGCAATTGGAACACTTCACCTTCAGACAAGAAGCCCAAGGGAGGATATGCTAACACATAGGATGAATGTCCCATAGAAAGTCAAGGCTGTTCTCTCACATTCCAAAGTACATGACACAGGGAAATGGAATTGAAATACAGATTAATTTAGACACAACTTCCTGTAAAAGCTGCTGATCATCTACATAGGCTGAAATATAAACAAATACACGCCTGAATTAACCAGACTGTAGTTGCCATGCCCAGTTTCAGTGTTCGTTTTCTGGCCATTCCATTGTTGTGAGAAGCCCTAAGAAATTGCTAATTGAAACAAAACATTTTTAAAAATGCTGCTGGAGAGATCAAGAAAGGCAGGAAACAGAACAGAATAAAACCAGGGTTTATGTTTCATTTAAAAACTTCCAATAGCCAGCTTATTACTAGCACTAGATCAAAAAGCAAAATACATTTCTCAATAGATATCTAATTTCCATTCATCTGATAACTGCTTCATGAGACCATATGTATGTTGTAATTAACATCAAAATTGGCAGCTAATTTTGGATTATTTGCCAGCAACATGCACAGAGGAGCTCCCTCCTCCTCCAAGGTGAAATTAAAGCTGTTTTTATATAAACTTGCATAGTGTAATTCCTGGTCACCAACTGTCAGAATTTCATTCCTTACCATGTTCCTTTCTGAGCTGGCATCAAAGAAACAGCAGGCAGTTGCATGAAATTAAGTTCTTTATTTTTCACCCAAGAGTGATGATAGCTAGCTGTTAGTTGGACAGCTATAGTGATCACTTCCATCCAGCACAGTATATGCATTTACAATCAGCTCTTATACAGCTTTCCTGGTTCTACACCTGGTTCCCACCTCAGCATCATTCCATACAAGAAATTTGCTTGCTTGGGCCTTTAACCTTTCTTAGAATACTTTTATCAAAGGAGAAGCTATTATCATGGTTCTGATAGATAAAACCATAGATGAGCATTTGCTTTCCTCAAAGAACAATTTTAATGGCTACATAATATCAGCACGAACAAAGGTGAAACCAAGACTGCAAGTCCCCCCCCCAAAAAAGGTTACAAAGTAAAAGTTAAACTCCCCACCCACTAAATATGTAATAAATCACATTCTCCAATTAACACCTTTGGCAGGCTCTCTAATAGCAATTCTAGCCCGCCAAACACTTGAGCGATTTGACCTTGGTTCCCATAAGAAAGTTATTGTTTTGTCTGGAACAGAAGAATGCATTTTCCCTCCCCCCAAAGTTGTGGCAAGCCGAAAAATGAAGAAAGATGGCCAAAAGTAGTTTCGCAGGTTTGACAGCTATCCTTAAACTGCACTTATATTGTTTCCATGAGTAACCTGCCAACAAAACCTTAAATGAGACATGGTTTCAGAGTATTATTAAAAGTGTAAATGTTGTAATACTATATTCTATATAATGTTCTAACACAACAATAAGAGTGAGGGCTGCATTCAAGAACCTGTTGAAGGATCTGATTGGGAATGGCTGTGACAGAATCTAGCATTATGATTAAAGTCACCAGACAACAGATTTCTATCAACTTTAGACTTTTTTAATACATAAATATATTTTACATGTGGACAAAATAATAGCAATAACAACCACTGTACTAAATTACTTACCAACAAGGAATTCTGACTTGTCATATGTGGGTGTGATGCAAAATTAATTTGCAATGCTGGAGAAACAGTTTCTAATTCTGAGGAATAGAAACTGAAACCGTTTCCTTTCATATATACCAGTATATAAAAGAAACTACTCTGGGAATTGTTGCTACGAGCGGATGGAGCCACAGATGCCAGCAAGAAAAGGTAAAAGAAAACCCCTCTGTAGGTCCATTAAGGGCTCTATGTTCTAAAGCAGCTTGACTGGCAGGTGACAGGAGTGAAATCTTTCCACACTTGCAACCTGTTAGTTTAATATCTTGATAGGGGCTCCATCAATCAATCTAGGTAGCTACCTGCACTCATCTGACCACCCATGTTAAGGAGGATTGGTGGTTGCTTTTCACCGGCAAGTGTTATTTGGTGGAAGGGAAACAAAGACATAGCCCAAAATTGCTGTGTAAGGACAGCATTGCTTCCAGCCTTATTTCTGTTGTGCAATAAAAGGGATCATTACTGGTGGTAGCACAACTGATGCTGACATACTTTTCTGCCAGCCAAGGATTGGATGGGACTTTGGTGCAGCTGACCAAGTGCCCTCTTTGAAAGAAGCATCAAACCCTGCAGGGATTCTGTCCTACCTGCAACTGAAGTTTACAAATTTTGGTGATTTGTTATCTGTTATTTGAATTATTGTTATTATATTAATCTATTTTAGGTAATTTTATTCTATTATATGTCTACTTTTCAGTTTTATTAATCATTATAGGAGTATGTATTTTTATTGTAGTGTTTTCTGCCCTAAAGGTTTGGATCTGAATAGCCTTATAAGGGGCAAGCAATACAAGCATCCCCTAAATCTTCCCTCTACAAAGAAGGACAGGAAAAGGGCGAGACTTTAAACCCTTTCCCTAGTTTTGTAGTCTGGATCTAAAAGAAGGAAGAAAACACTTTGGACATCCTTCAATATAGTTTATTTTTATTTGTACAACTTGCAACAGAAACATGTAACAATTTCAATCTCACATTTGTATTTAGGGTGGCAAATAGAATCAAAGGATTTTTTGGAGAATTATGCACCCAAAGGATGTCCAAAAACAACTTATATTCTGTATGAAATTCAGTGGGGAAGAAGTCACAAAATATGGAGGCACTGGTGTACCAATAGCTTTTCCCAACATGCAGAAATCAATGCTTTGGATAAACATGAAGAGATATTGCAGCAGAGAACAAGATGCCACATCATTTGGTATCTTAGTTGGAGCCCTTGTGGTTCTTGTAGCCATTTCATCATTGAATTCTTGAAGAGGCATCCTAATGTAACTTTGGAGATAAGAGTAGCTCAGTTGTTCAGGCCTAATGATAAGCGCAACAAGAATGGCCTCAGGAAACTAGTTACTTCTGGAGCCCAGATATTCATTATGAGTCAGTCTGGTAAGTTAATATTATCACCCCAAATTTATTTACATAAGTACCCTATATTTGTGCTATAACTTAACACCATTTCCCTGGGATCAGCTGAGTCTCCAATGGGTGAGAAGTTGAGCCAGGCGATGCGAAGCTTGCCAGCTTTGCACCTTGCTGCCTGCTGAAACTGGGCAGGCTGGGGGCTAGGCAGCATTGCACTTCTCATCAGATTCACACCACCCGTCTCAGCCTCTTGATGCTGTGAGGAGAGCGCCCCGCTGCCTGCCGAAACCCCTCCCACAGAGCCCATCAAGCCGGATATGTGAAGTAGGCCAGGGCCATTTGCTGGCCACTTCCAGGCGATGGTGCATTTCTTTATTCCTCACAAAGGGTGACACCTTCCCAGCATGCACCCAGGGGGTGGGGCCGACATGGCAGGGGCTGGTTCCTTGCTGTTTCCAGACGACCTCGTGGAGTTAAGACTGGATGCGTTTCAGCATAGATGGCCACCACAAAACTGTACATTGGCTCCCTCCCAGCTGGCCTGGGCCAGGGCCAAGGCAGCGAGGGCTGTTCCCTCACTGTTTCCAGGATGGGCCACATGAAACCACTTTGCGGGCCGCATCCGGCTCCCAGGCCTTGTGTTTGACATGTCTGGTGTATCATAAAATAACTGGTAAATTATGTGGATCATGTAACTTGTAATCACACAAATGATATAAGGTACACCATTCGTGTCATTTGCAGGATGACATCATGACTTATGTGATGTCACTTGCACCCCATAGATGCCCATGAACAACAGAAAGAAGTTTGTATGCATACTTCCGTATTGTACATTAGTGTGTTTTAATGACTTGTTACAATTAGCTACTGAACTAATAAGTTCAATTATTTTGTATCTCTTCATTTGTGTCATCACTGACAGATCTTCTAACAACTATCATTCATTTATAGCAATCAAACAACATGCCACCTAAAATTATACAAACCTTTGTTGTAACAACCTACATGCTTTATATGCTTAGGTACATATAGCATGAATGTGGGAAGGTTTGCCAACAAACATGCTGAAGTTCTAGTATAAACATCATTATTAAAAAAAATAATGATCATAGTTTTAGTGGTCTTCTTATAACTGGACCACAGCAGAAATCAAGCACATCAATCCAAACTGAAATTTGGTCCTATGTACAACTAACTAAATATTTATTGTTTAGATTATTATTATTGCTGGAGAATATTTGTGGCTCAAAGAAGAATGGACAATTGCTGTTTGATATCATGGGATTTCTTTTTCTCAATATTGCACAATCTCCTAGATCTTAACGCAATCCTGAATGAATAGTAAGTTGCTACTTTGAAATAAAAGCTAAATTCAAAATGAGTGCCTAACTGTTAGTATTTTATTTGTCAGGCATAAGAAATCAGGAACCAGAGTTGTTCAAATGACTACAAGTTTATTCCATGGTATCTTTAAACAAGAATCTGAACTACTAATGATCAAGGCAAATTGCTGGTAGATAAGAGTCAATGGAATTCAAGAAAGGCTGGATTTAGATCTTTTGTGGGTGCAAAGGTCTCCAAACTGATGACATACTTGACTCCTCTCTCGGGCACAGCCTGGTCATCTCCTACATTATTTTAGTGGAGGAATTTGGTTGACATTCCCTGAAATGCTTGTGGGTAAATCTGGAGGAAGCAGCAGATTGCCAAAACTGTTCATTTGCAGATACATACATATACATATACACAAAGAAATAGAATATAAATGAGAAAGAGAAAGGTTTCTGGAAATTCTCTAGCATTTTTGGACTTGACTTGGTCGCCCTGCCTATTTAACTTATATGCAGAGCGCATCATGAGAAAGGCAGGGCTAGATGAATCAAAAGTTGGAATTAAGATTGCCGAGAGAAATATCAACAACCTAAGATATGCAGATGATACCACTCTAATGGCAGAAAGTGAAGAGGAACTAAAGAGCCTCTTGATGCGGGTGAAGAAGGAGAGTGCAAAAGTTGGCTTGAAACTCAACATTAAGAAAACCAAGATCATGGCATCCGGCCCTTTCAATTCCTGGCAAATAGATGGGGAAGAAATGGAGGTAGTGACAGATTTTATCTTCCTGGGCTCCAAGATCACCACAGATGGGGACTGCAGCCAAGAAATTAAAAGACACTTGCTCCTGGGGAGGAAAGCTATGGCAAATCTAGACAGCATACTAAAAAGCAGAGACATCACCCTGCCAACAAAAGTATGTATAGTCAAGGCCATGGTTTTCCCAGTTGCAATGTATGGCTGTGAAAGTTGGACCATAAGAAAGGCTGAGCGCAAAAGAATTGAGGCCTTTGAACTATGGTGCTGGAGAAGACTCCTGTGAGTCCCCTGGACTGCAAGGCGTTCAAACTGGTCAGTCCTAGGAGAGATCAACCCCGACTACTCTTTAGAAGGCCAGATCCTGAAGTTGAAACTCAAGTACTTTGGCCACCTAAGGAGAAGGACTCACTGGAGAAGAACCTAATGCTGGGAAAGATTGAGGGCAATAGAAGAAGGGGACGACAGAGAATGAGGTGGCTGGATGGAGTCACTGAAGCAGTAGGCGTGACCTTAAATGGACTCCAAAAGATGGTAGAGGACAGGAAGGCCTGGAGGAACGTTGTCCATGGGGTCGCAATGGGTCGGACACAACTTTGCAACTAACAACAACAACAACAACAAAAGATGGTCACAGTTTCCAAGCTGAAAACTATGGTCAAGTCTGTCCATATATTGTGAAGTTAAAGAGTTTTCATCATATCTTCTGACACAAGAATAACACTGCCATACATCAAAAACATCTCAGAAACCACCAACCATATGGAATCAGGGTAGCACATAAGCCAACTAAAGCCTTCCAAAACATCCTACATAAACAGAAAAACCCAGCAGCCTCAGAAGAAAAAACAGGAGTCATACAGTGTAATAACTGCAACAGCCTCTATGTAGGACAAACAAGCAAAAGACTGGTAGAATGCATCTATGAACACCAAGTAACATTCAGACATGCTTTTTAATTTAATACAGACTTTTTAGAAGCCTGGCACACAAATTAGCCATTAATAGATACATAGACATAAACAATATCTACATACTGTACAAAAGAGACAATTAACAAGCCACAAAGGGAACAAAAATACCAAACCCCCCCCACCAATCTGGATTTATAACTGGAAGATATATGAAGTATAATGTAAGACAGATTATTAACTTAATTGAATATTTGTGGATGAATAACCAAATTCCGGCTGCTTTTGTATTTTTAGATGCTGAAAAAGCATTTGATCAATTGGATTGGGGGGTTTTGTTTCAGGTTATCGATAGAATGAATTTTGGGGGAAAAAATTTGTCGGCTCTTAAGGCTATCTATCAACAGCAATTAGCACAGATTATAGTTAATGGGGGGGTAACAGAAGCATTTAAAATTGAAAAAGGAACTAGACAAGGATGTCCACTATCTCCATTGTTATTTGTGTTAACAATGGAGATTTTGTTAATTAAAATCCGTGAGTCTTCTATATTAAAAGGAATTAAGGTTAATAAGATTGATTATAGATTAAGAGCTTTTGCAGATGACTTAGTGTTAACATTAACTCAGCCGATAGATTCGGTAATTGATTTGGTTGAAATTATTGCACAATATGGGAAAGTTTCTGGTTTTAAGTTTAATTGTAACAAGACTAAGATATTACCGAAAAATATGTCTAGGGACGATAAAGATATGTTAGTTACACTTACAGGTTTTGAAATGGTTAAAAAGATAAAATATTTGGGAGTTTATATTACAGCTTCTAATGCCAAATTGTATAAGAATAATTATGAAGCTTTATGGGTTAAGGTGCAAAAGGATTTAAATGATTGGAAAAAATTGCAATTATCTTTGTTGGGAAGAATTTCAGCAGTAAAAATGAATGTTCTTCCTAAATTTCTTTTCTTGTTTTAAATGATTCCTATTTTAAAAAAAGATGCTAATTTGGAGGGATGGCAAAAGGGTATCAATAAGTTTATTTGGGCGGGCAAGAAACCAAGAGTTAGGTTCAAGATTATGCAGGATATAAGGGAACGAGGAGGACTTAAAGTCCCCAACTTAAAATTATATTATGATGTGGTGGTTTTGACATGGATTAGTGATTGGTTAAATTTGACAAACAGAAATATACTTTCTCTTGAAGGATGGGACTTGTTATTTGGTTGGCAGGCATATCTAATTTATGATAAAAAAGTAGACAGAAATTTTAAGGCTCACATTTTAGAAGTGCCTTACTTCGAGTTTGGAAGAAATATTATTATAGATTAAATTATAAGATTCCTATTTGGGCAAGTCCAGGACAGATAATAGAGGGGATATCTAGGGGAGTTAATTTGGATAAAGTTTCTTATAAGGAACTACTCTTTCCGGTAGGATGAGATTGGCAACTTAAATCTTTAGTAGATTTGAAACAAGAAAATATTGAATATTCTTGGTTTTATTATAACCAATTGTCAATGAGGTGGCGTTTGGATCAAAAAGTTGGTATTACAGTACAGGATGTAAATTGGATGAAACAGATTAGAGATCAATCTCAAGCTCATATAAAAAGAATTTATAGTGCATTGGTTAAATTGGATTCAGAAACAGAATTGGTGAAGGATTGTATGATAAAATGGGCTCAAAATATACAAGAACCGATCCTACTGGAAACATGGGAGATAATTTGGAATAGGAATGTAAAATTTACTCAAGCTCAAAATTTAAGAGAAAATTTTTATAAAATGTTTTATAGGTGGCATTTGGATCCTCAAAAATTGTCCTGCATGTATCCTAATCTACAACCCAAGTGTTGGAGATGTGGAAACTTAGAT
>NW_015388280.1:140447-158475 GCF_001527695.2 Protobothrops mucrosquamatus
GTATTCAAAGTTTCAAATTTAGCAGAAATGGCTAAGATTTCTGCCTATGTGAAGGATTATTCACAAGAAAGATATATTTTGGTTTGGAGAAGATGGATAGATTATATTGAGAGTAAATATGGAACTAAAAAGTTTCATTTGGTTTTTGAGTAAACTTTAGAGTGTTAATGTAGTTTATTTTTATCTATAATTAGTAATAGGATGTTATAATTATTGTGTTTAATATGTTTGTTTAAAAGAGAGTTAAAGGATGTTATAGATTTGTTAATCTAATAGTGATTAATGTTAGACAGAGTATGGTTATTGTATTGTTAACCCTGTGATTGGCTCTGGGAAGTCGGGGGGGAGGGAGGGGAGAGGGGAAGGGTGGGTTCTGGGGAGGGGGGAGGTATATTGTAAAACTTTTATAAAATTTTCAATAAAAAAAAACAAGCCACAAAGGGAACAAAAATACCAAAAAACCCCACCAGCACCCATCTGAGCATAGGATTAACTTCAAGATTAACATCAGACCAACAATCAAGAAGTAAACAATACCACAACCAAAGAACTTACAAACAAGCTAACAGTAAACAGCCAAACAAAAGAATCCCCATGACCATTCCCCCCAACATGGACAGGGCAAGCCACTAGAACAGGGGTGTCAAACTGCCAGCTTGCATCATGTGGTGGCCACGCCACCCCAGCTCCGGCAACGTAAAAAAGTCGCAATATGTTGCAACATGTCACGTGACACGGCGAGATTGACACCCGTGCACTAGAACATAAACTGAGAACATACACTACTCCTTACAAGCACTGATGAGGTTACATAGTTTGGGTAATGAGATGTCTGCAAGAGAGCAACCAAGCTGAGAGAGCACCAAGCACCACTCAGAGTTGTTCTTATCTTAAATCAGTCATTTTTTTCCTAATATGGATGCAGGAAGGCGAATCAATGATGTCTGTAACGCACTTGATAGAGTGCCCTCTTCCTAACATCTGTCTTCTCCTAGGAGAACTTCAAAGCCTTATTCAGATGTTGATGTTAGTCCTGCTAATTAGGATTAAGCAGAACGATTTCCTGTATTGTTTCTTAGAAAGAATTTGCCTTTTCCTCAATTCTCCTTTCTTTTTACAGATCATTCAGATCACCTCCACACCACCAGTGTGTCCACCATCCCCCAACTCCTCACAAAACAGTTTGGATCCAACTCGCAATCAACTTCATTTTTGCCAACATGAAATCATGGAAAACATGGCAGAAACAACAAAAATCAAAAGTCAACAAAAAGTGTCCATTCTTCGCTTTATTGATAGGAGATGCAAAAACATCATTTAATCATTGCCTTTGTCTTCATTGTCCTCATCCTTCCTCTGTACAAAAAAGGAAAAAAGCCATGGCTTTTTCAGATTTTCAGTATGCATTTGCATGCATTAAATAGTTTGCCAAAACATCTGAGTGATTGTCATGATGGAAGTTACAGGAGAGAGCTATGTACAAAAATGTAAATATAAGCCTTGAAAAGTGATAGATTTGCTCTCCTCTGATCATCTGACCCTTAACTAGTTCTCCAAGATTTTTCAATCATAATATTTTAAGTATTTGGCCAGACCAGCTTTAGGACACAATTCATCTGGCCCTGGAGATTTACATTGTACAAATGAGGATGGATCCCCTGACCATATTTCTATTAATCCCAAGCTTCATTCTGCCCTTTGGGAGAACCATGACCTGGATGACTGAGAATCTCCATAGACATTTCTGTCTTAAGATTTTCTGAAGCCACACTGACTAATTTAGCTCTCCTCTTTTTTTCTCCCCACTAGATCTATTTGCATGCAAGTTGGGCTTCTTTTTCCCAGTGCTTCTCCTGCCACTGGATCCTTAAAACCTGGGCCCTTTAAAAAATCCAAATGCTTTTCTGACCCCACTCTGTTTTAATTTTCCTTATAGTCAAACATTTAACATGATCTTTTTTACATAGCAAAATAAATATAAACACTTCAAGTACATTTGCTAAAGTTTACATCAATAGGTATTGCAAAAAAGGGGAAGTCAGAAATTAAATACTTATCTATGTTATTTTTAACTGTGCTTTTCTTCCCTTTTTTAACATTTATAAACAATAATATAATGAAGATTTTGGTGTTAAGGTCTATGTATATATATTTCCTGTGTCATGTTCTTTGGCTTAAGTCTGAGTGTGCCCTTCTGGTATTCTGATGTTGGTGGGTTATTCCTATTATGTCCCAAAGGTCATATCCTGCTTCCCTGGGGCTGTGGCTGATGACTATTGGAATTGTTGATTCTAGGGATCTTTCTTTCTAATCCCAGCTTCCTGACTCCAATCTTTCTGACAAGATTATCACATCCCTTTGGGGAAATATATTCTGCTTTCTTAATATTTCCCAAGATATTTCTTTCTCTGGATTCTTCCCACAATCCCCCATTTGTGCCATAAGAGTGTGAGTGACACACTTTTACTGGCACAAGATTAAAAATTGATCTGGTCAAGAAGACTTGATAAACAAGCTTTTAAACTGTTAATGTAAAAAAAGAAAGACACTAATAGAGACAGCAGAAAAAGATCCCTGCAGTGATTTCCAAAAGGGGAGCCTTTCAACCCATAAAGTTCTAAAAGTCAGAGCAAAAGTTCTGTTAAATGGGAAAAAAATTATAGTGTCCAATATTCTGTGCCAATTATTTTCAAATGTTGAATGTCACTTTGAGCTTCCAGTCAGGTCTGCATATGCCTCCCAAAATTCTTCACAGCCATGTTTTTCTTCAGTTCATAACCACTGGCTGCCCATTTTCAAGGGTTGTTTACTGAACCTGCCTTAGCTCTTAGTTCAGTGCATCCAGATTTGTGATGTCCAATTGAGGTTAGTCAGTATGCAAGCCAGGCTGTTAAATTGCACATAGTGAGCCCTAGGACTCCCACTCTCAGTCCACCAGTGCAATGTATTCAGGGCTTGAGTTTTGGAGATCTCTTTCCTGCTACCTCCTCAGTGAGAGCATATGAATTGCAAATCACCTGAGGGGGTCTGATTCCTTCCCCCTTGGAATCTGCAGCAAGTTGTGCATGTAAAGCTTTGGTGCCACAGAGCAAAAGTCAGCCTGGGGAGCTTTGTTGAAGGTAGGTGAAGGGGATAGACTCAGTGTGGTTCTTTTTTTAAAAAAAGTTTTTTATTTATACAATTAAAAAAAGAAAACATTGGACATGACATAACATTCCAGTTTAAACATTTCTATCAAATTATTTATCTTCTTACATTCAATTCTTTATCTCTATAGATACATATGAATTTTTTATACAATACTTAATACATTTTCTCTATTTGCTAACCTAAGATTATATACATTTCCATCTTATCGCTAATCTATAACCCCAACAGTCCTCCTCGATTCCCACCAATGGTACAATTTATCCCAGATTTCAAAATATTCTGATCTGCTTTTATCTTTCAGCTCTATCGTAAGCCTGTCCATTTCAGCACAAGATAGTATTTTATGTAGTATCTCTTCCTCTGTGGGAGTTTCTTTGTTCTTCCATTTTTGTGCAAACGCCAGTCTAGCAGCAGTCAAGATGTGCAACATCAAATAGACTATTCCCTTATCATATTTCTCTGTGGTTATGCCAATAAAAAGAGTTCAGGTTTTAGCTCTATCTCCATCATTAATATTTCTTTCAACCATTTTCTTACCCTATTCCAATAATCACAGGCTTTAGGACATTCCCACCACATGTGGTAATAGGTCCCTATTGCTATTTTACATTTCCAACATATAAGTGAAAGATTTGGGCCCATTTTGGCTAACCTTGTGGGTGGGAAATGCCATCTGTAAAACATCTTATAGAGGTTTTCCTTATAAGAAGTAGCTAAAGTGAGTTTTCTGTTTCTTTCCCACAATTCTTGCCAGATATGCAGATCAATATTAAAGCCGAAGTCCCTACTCTACGTTAACATAGTAACATAGATTTTTCCTTGATTTCAATTCTCCTCTCTTGTCTAATATATTTTTATACGTTATTACTTTCCCTAGTTGTATAAACATTGGGTGTATATGCATTTCCAATGTTGAAATCCAATTGGGAACTTGCATATAATTTTGTTGCCTGGTTTTAACCCACACATCTATTAACGCTCGTCTGATATAATGCCTCCGGAAGTACTGGTGGACCTTGTATTTCTCATCCCATAGCATGGCGTGCCACCCAATCTGCATATCATGACCTTCTAATCTTAATAATCTCCTATTTTTCAATTGTATCCAGTCCCACACCCATATTAATATTGTAGCTTGATAGTATTTTTCCAAATCTGGGAGACTGAATCCGCCCCTCTCCTTAGAATCTTGCAATAATTTTAATTTAATCCTTGCTTTTTTCCCTTGCCAAATAAATTTAAGTATGATTTGGTTAAAATTTCGAAAACATTCCTTATCTAATTTGATCGGTATGCATTGAAACAAAAATAGTATTTTGGGTAGCACGTTCATTTTAATTACAGCAATTCTTCCCATAAAAGAAAGCTGTAGGTTTGTCCACCTATCCAAATCAGTTTTAATCTGCTCCATTAATTTATCGTAATTGTCTCCTTTAAGTGTGGCACATCTAGCTGTTAATTGTATCCCTAAATATCTTATTTTCTTTGTAGTCTGGATGCCTAATCTATCAATTAATTCATTTTTCTGTGCTCTAGTTATATTCTTAACAAGCATTTTAGTTTTTTCTTTATTTATCTTTAGGCCTGCTATTTCACCATATTCACCCAGTACTTCCATTAGCCTTGTCCCTGATTGTAGTGGCTCTTCAATTATAAAAACAAGGTCATCTGCAAAGGCTTGCATTTTAAATATTTCTCTCTTAGTCTCTAATCCTTTAATCTGCTCATCTTTCCAAATTGTTCTAGTTAATACCTCCAGGGACAGTACAAACAGTAACGGAGAAAATGGACAACCTTGCCTTGTGCCTTTTTGAATTTGAAAACTTTCAGTTGTTTCTCCATTAATTATTACTTTAGTTGCCTGTTTAGAATAAATTGCTTTAAACATGTTTATAAAATTCTCCCCAAAATCCATATACACCAGTTGGTTAAGCATGAAGTCCCATTTCACATTATCAAATGCTTTTTGCGCGTCAAGAAAAATTAATCCCATTTGTTTTTCATTGTGAACCTCATAGTATTCCAATACATCCAATACAATCCTAACATTATTTCTTATATATCTTTTGGGTAAAAAGCCATTTTGGTCCTTATGTATAAATTCTACTAAGAATCTTTCAAGTCTCTCAGCCATTATGGCCATAAAAATTTTGTAATCTGAATTTAGTAATGAGATAGGTCTATAATTTTTAATAAACGCAGAATCTGAGTTTTCCTTGGGAATCAGTGTAAGGATTGCTTCTTCCCATGAAGCCAGTATTTTTGCATTTTTAGGACCTCATTGAATAGTTCTATTAATATTGGACTTAAAGATTCTTGTAAAATTTTATATATTTCTGCTGGTAAGCCGTCAGGACCTGGGGCTTTGTTGTTGTTTTTGTTTCTTAATTGCCTCTGATAATTCTAGAGGTGTTATCTCTTTATTCAACATATTTTTAATCTTTTCTGGAACTTTCGGTAATTCAGCTGTTTGCAAATATTTTAGTATATCATCTTTATTATTCATCTTTGTATAATTTCTTATAGAACTCATAGGCCACCATTTTCTTCCCTTCATTCTGGTAAACAATATCACCTTCTTCATTGTATAGTTTACTAATCCTCTTTTTATCATTATGTTTCTTTATTCTGTAAGCCAACCATCTCCCCGGTTTGTTGGCATTTTCAAAAAAATGTTGCTTGGTGCATTTTATTTGCTGCTCCAGTTCTTCCTTTTCGATGGTGTTCATCTTGTGTTTAATTAGGTCTATTTGTTGTTTCAAATCACGTCTTTGTGGTTCATTTTGTAGTTTTTCCTCGGCTCTACTAAGTTCTTCTTCTAGATTTCTTTGTCACTGTAGTTTGATTTTATTTTCCCTAGCCATATAAGCAATTGCAACACATCTCATGTAAGCTTTGGCTATATCCCATATGTTTTGGCAATTTGTATCTTCCTTTTTGTTCATCTGGAAAAACAGACCCATTTGGTCTTCCATTTTCAGTTTAAATTCTTTATGTTTTAAAATTGCTCTTTTCAAAGTCCATCTCCTTATTTTCTTTTGTCCTCTCCATCTAATTCTGACTGGGTTGTGGTTGGCCCAAGAGTTCGTGTCAATTGTAATGTCTTCCACTTCCGAATTTAAATCTACTGACAGCCACGCCATGTCGATTCTGGACCATGATAGATGTCGACCCGAATAATAAGTATACTGTTTTTTCCCTGTATTCCTCTCCCTCCAGATATCTTGAATATCAAACTCCTCTGCCATTTTAAGGAAGGTACTGGGTAGTGTTCTTCTAGTTCCTTTTCTAATCTTATCACTTTTATAATCTAGGTGTCTATCCGCAATTGCATTAAAATCTCCCATTATACAGATATTGTCATATTCAAACTCACCAATGATACTATGTAATTTTTTACAAAATTGTTTCTGCCCTTCATTCAGGGCATAGATTCCCACGAGGGCTATTTTTATTTTATTCAATGCGGCGTTTGCCTTGCCACATCAGGGTGGGCCACTCATGAATCTTGGCAAGCAAGTGAAGACAACACACAGGTTTTCCTCGAGGTGAGTGCGCCCAGAGCGTGTTCTGAGCTACTCTTTTATTTGGCAACATATATGAGGAAGTGAGCAGGTGTCAATACATAATTGGTTACATGTGTAGGAAAATAAGTCGGTGCTACCATGCAATTGGTTACATTTTGTCGCATAGCTCTTTTCACTATATTATTGGCTATATTTTGCCGCAGTATGACATGTAGCTATTTCCTTTTGCTATAGCCTATTATGGTTACTTTGTTCACCTACTTGCTTATGTTGCAGTTTATTGCTAAACAGCTTTGTGCGGGGTTTTCCATGTCCTTGGTTCCTGTTTCATGTGCAAGCCACTGGCCTAGTCACACTGCAGGAGCCTGAACTAAACTTTTTCCCAACATCTCCTCTGTTTTTGTTTTAAAAGTAGGTTGCCTGTTCTGTGGGTTTGTGGTCTTCCGACTCCCTCCCATCCAGGGTGAGCATTGACCTACGTAATTGTATAGAATTAATGAATTCCGACCCATCATCAGAGTCTAGTGTGCAGAGGGATGCTTTCTCCATATCTTCTTCAGATAGTACTGGTTGGTAATGGTGACATTCCAGTATCATATTTTCCAAGGTACCTATTTTAGTTTGCACAAAGTTTTTTAAGCGAGATAAAATACAGGGGGCAAATGTACATGCAAAGAGTAACAATATCAGTGGTCCTGCTATGGCACTTATCAGGGTGGTCAACCATGGAGAAAAGTTGAACCAGGATTGAAACCATCCTTGTTGATCTTCCCTCTCCTTCTTTTGTTTATTCAGGCCCTCCCTGAGTTTGGTCATGGAGTCCTGCACTATGCCAGAGTGGTCTGCATAGAAGCAGCATTCCTCTCTTAAAGCCACACATAACCCCCCTTCTTTTAGAAAAAGTAAATCAAGTCCTCTTCTGTTCTGCAAGACCACTTCTGAGAGGGAGGTTAGAGATTTTTGTAAGTGAGAGATAGAAGTTTCTATTCTCTCTAAGTCTTCATCGATGGCTGCCCTAAGGTTGTGGTATTGAGTATACTGATGTGCGAAAGAAGCTACTCCAGTTCCTGCTCCTGTTAGGCCAAGTCCTACCAAAAGAGCTATTGTGAGAGTGGAGATAGGTTCACGCTTGTGTCTTATGAGTTCTGACCCTGAGTAGGTGTTATAAACTTCTTCTTCTGTGTGGATGTATATGCGTGATATGACCTGGATAAGGATGCAAAAGCCTTTGGTGCTTATCACATGTCCGTGGGCACAGGCTGTGAGGCCTGTAGAGCAGGCCCACCATCCGTCTCTAGGTGGTATATAAAAGAGTGTTGCGTTAATCTTGTTATGTGTTGTGTTGCAGTATTGTTCGTACTGCGTGGGTACCTGTCCAATGCAGGTTCCCTTACCTGAGATTGACCACAGTGTTTGTGAGCCATGTTTCCATCTGCATGCCTTGTCATCCGAGGAAGTGTTGTATGGAGAGACAAACCCTACAGCCTCGTAATATGGGGGTTGAACATTGTAGCAAAACCAGCAGGCTGTAGTAAGGTTGGGATTGGTGTTATTTACCAAGTGATAGGTGGCAGTGACGATGTCCCAAAGAGGGTTCCCAGGGCGGCTCTGTGAAGGAGAGTAAGAATAACCAATAGGAGTAGGCGAACTTTTCTCAGGAGTACCGGTGGGTTGTGGGGGTGGCACCTTACGGTCGGTTAGTATATTATTGGGGCCTACCGGTACCAGGGGTTCTATGGGGGTTTGTATTAGTTTTATGGTAAAGATGTTCCCTGGATCCCCGTCTCCATCATAAACACGACCTCCCCAAGTGACCCCTGCCTGCCACCCCCCATGTCTTTTTCCCTGAGTGGTGAAAGAAGTCTTAACCGGATTATAGTTCATGTATACTCCGTTTTGGTTTCACTCACATTTTACATCCTCGCCAGTCTGTTTGAGTGTAATAAGATCATCTTTGAGAGGGGGGGTCCCATGTTATTTCTCCCGTAGAGAGACAGTCCCAGTCTGCACAAAAGTATACGCTTTCCCCCACACACTTTTTCCGGTGTGCTGTATCTTCTTATGGCCAGGGCAGACATAGAGGGGCCATCTCTTGATCCATTTGTGGCTAATGGTGGTGTCCATCATCACACCAAAGTCAAAATACAGGTCAGGAAACCAGGACCCCGGCACCGCCATGGATGAAGTGGAGTTCAGGATGTCTGCGTGTGTGTCCAATACTACCCATGTTAAGTTTTGGGGCCGGTGAGGATTGCCTATAGATCTCCTATTGCGGAGGCCGAGGAAGGCGTCAGGATGCTGTTTGCCCGGAGGGAAGCTTGCCTTCGCCAGTAAGTAAAGTGTTGTTAGGAACATCGTCTCCTGGATCAGGCTTGGGATGATATGGGCGAACATGACGACCCGGAACCCACAAGGTGTTGTCTGGGAGTGCAATGGCGGCGTACCCTCGTCCCCAGGTGATGAGCTGTGCAGGTCCTCTCCAGGTGAGATCTGGCAGGCAACAATAGTAGACAAGTGGTCGTTGGTCCACAGGAACAGGTGAGGCAGCAAAATGGCGAGCAGTGGCACAGCTGGGTGGTTGGCCCGTCAAATTCAAAAAGTTAAGAGTATAGAAGTTGAAAGGTTGATTAGGAAATTGCTGAAACGCCAAAAGAGACGCATAGAGCTCAGCTCTTTGGGCTGAGGTTTGAGGTGGAGTGATTTTGGTGTGCCAGGTACCTTCTTTCTGCCAGGCACAGGCGCCATATTTTTTACTGCCATCAGCAAACACTGTGATGGCATCTGGGATAGGATGAGGTCGAAAAGGTGATTGCCAAGCAAAAGGTAAAGTTTTGAGAAGTTGCAAGCGGGGATCCGGGGGTGGATGACAAGAAACAGTGCCAACCCAGTCCGCAAGTGCGAACTGGAGTTGTTCACTGTTGACAAACAAGGTTTCCCAAGTAGAGAGAGAACATGGAACATACAGTGTAGAGGGTTCAATGCCGGCCAGAGCTTTGGACCGCTGGCGGCCTTTCATTATTATTTGAGCAAATAGAGCTGATTTTTGAGTGAGAGTGGCTCGAGGTGTGTGAGAAAGGTGGATCCACTCCAAGACTAGCAGCGAAGGAGTCACTTGAATGAGTGCACCTGTAGGTAGTGTTAAGGTGTTCACAATTAAGATTGCAAATGGGTGGTTTTCCTTCATGCGATCCACCCATTTATGCTGAAGGGCTTGATTTACCAGATCTATTGTGTCCAATTGTGATTTTTCTAATTCTATGACATCTGCAGGATGCACGCCTTTGGTTAATGCTGTGAACAAAGGCGACAATTGGGCAGTGGACAATCCCAAATAGGGGCGGATCCAATTAATGGATCCGAGATATTGTTGCAATTGCAGCAGTGTAGGCTTGGGTGGTAGTTGAACACAAGGTAAGGAGGGGGAAGCATGAGACGACAGCATCTTGTGCCCTAAATATTGGAAAGGAGGTGTTGCTTGTACCTTGTCTGGTGCTATGCATAAACCTCCCTGCTGTAAAATAAATTGAAGGTTAGGCAATGTTTTGTATACTGTACCTTTTGTCCAGGAGCTGCTACTAATATGTTGTCCATATAATGATAAACAAGAAAAGATGGAAACTGGAGACGATATGGTTGTAAAACATGGGATACATAATACTGACACATGGTGGGGCTGTTGAGCATTCCTTGAGGCAAGACTTTCCACTGGTAGCGGGCAGTAGGCTGAGCATTGTTAAACTCGGGGACTGTGAATGCAAAAATATGTTTGTCCTTTTGGTGTAGAGGAATTGAGAAAAAACAATCTTTCAAATCAATTATCATCATATCGTAATTTTGAGGAATCAAATTAGGGTTTGGGAGCCCACACTGCAGCGCCCCCGTGGGGTGAATAATGGTATTGATCGCTCGGAGGTCCTGCAATAAACGCCAATTGCCTGATTTCTTTTTTATCACAAACACTGGAGTGTTGTAAGCACTCAGTGATGGTTCTATATGTCCTTTTTCCAATTGTTCTTTAACCAATGCTTTTAGTGCTGTTAATTTTTCAATAGGCAGTGGCCATTGGTCTACCCAGACTGGCGTCTGGTGCTTTAGTTCTAAACGCAGGACAAAGGAAGAAGGATTCATTGCAAGGAAAGTTTAGCTTGAAACTGGGACATCAAATCCCGTCCCCACAAATTAATATGCAAAGGTAAAATCACAGGTTTCACAAAGGCAGTAACAGTGCTGGAGTCAGAGGTGACAGCAATCCAGTTCGAGCTTACACGAGCCGTTTGGGTCCCGCCCACACCTCTGACAGATGGGGCGGCGTCAGTGGGCCATTGGGAGGGCCATTCTGCGGACCGAATTACTGAGACGTCTGTTCCAGTGTCTAAAAGACCAGAAAAAGAACGCCCATTGAGTTTAAACTCTGCTATGGGACGGTTGCCACGAACAGTTTGTTCTAGTGCTAATGTATCAGAAGCGGTTTCCAAGACAATCATTGTAGCAACCACATCTCCTTTGGTGATAGTTATCGGAGAGTTAATCATGATGGCTAAAGCAGGATCCGAAAAAGAAGAGGAGGAGAGCAAAAAGGGGGCGGCAATCACTCCTTGAGACGTTAGGTCAAGATTAGGGAAGACTAACACAGGTAATGCTGGAGGCAAATTAAGCTTAAGTCGCGGGGAAATAAAAAGATGATAAACATGAGCAGGCAAAGTATAGGTGACAGTTTCGTCCGCTACCATTTCGAAGGAATGAGAGAGGACTTGGTCATCTATTTCCTCGACCTTTTGTGAGGGGCTAGTCGAGTGCCCCAAAATTAGTTTCCCGAATTGCTCCATTGATTGTTTTGTGGGGGAAAGGAACGGCACTGATTAGACCAATGAAATCCCTTCTTACACCTTGGGCAGACTGTCTTCGGTTTGGTCAACTGAGTAAACTGCCCTTTATGGGCCCCTCCCCCAGGGGTGCGGCATTGTGATTTAAAATGGCCGGGTTTGCCACAGTTGAAGCAATTTCCGGCTGGGCGAGGCATAGGTGAAGAGGAAGAAGAAGCAGGAAACGGGTTGTTGTTTTGCAAGGCTGCAGCTAGAGCTTCCATTTTGTGACTAGTAGTGCCCACAATGCGACAGGCTTGAAGGAAATCAGCAAGCGTAACATTAGGGCGATTGGCTATGGGTTGCAGGATTTTTTGACAATCCTTATTTGCATTTTCATAAGCTAATTTTAACAATAATTCCTCACGGGCTGCTGCATTATCAATTTGCCTTTCTAATGTCAATTGGAGGCGGCTTACAAAATCTGCATAATTTTCAGTCGCTTGTTGGATGATTTTTGAAAATGTTTGAGTCAGGGCTGTAGAGGAATCATCTACCTTTTTTATTGCAGCCAATGCACACTTGCTAATAACTTCAAAGGCCGCTCTATCAGATCGAGTTTGATTCGCTACTGTATTAAGGGTGCCAGTACCCAAAATGTGGTCTCTGGTCACATTCGGATTGGGCAATCCTGCAGCAATAGCAATTTCAGCCTGTTTCTGATATTCTGACCACCAAATGACATATTGCGCAGGGGTTAATAGCATGTTAAACAACACTTGCCAGTCAGCCAAAAGCATTTCCTTAGTAGCTGTAGTCAGGGAGGCTAAAACCCCCTGAGTATACCGAGCTTGCAAGCCATAAGTAGAAACAGCTAGTTTCAGTTCCTTTATTAGTTTCATAGACAAAGGATTATAAACAGGGACAGCTGGCGCACCAGCTTCTGCATTCACTGGGACCACAAACTCCACTGGATAGGCAGCACAAGCCTCTAATTCATCACTATCCAGTTCCCCTTTACTCCGCGCCTCTATCATGGCTCTTATGACTGCAAACGAACCGGATGGACCAGAGCAGCTGGGTGCGGTGGGAGCGGAGACCTTGTCAGAGTTCTGCAAAACAGGATATGGGGTTGCCTGCTCCTGTTTTGTGGATTCATACGGAGGAGGCGCAGAATCCATTGGTGTTTGTTTTTCAAATTTGTGATGGATCGTCAAACATTCCATGACCACACGCCATGTAGTCAAAATGTGAATCGGGGCTCTAGGAGCCGAGTGGAAACATTCCCCTAATTTTGTCCATGTACTTAATTTCAAAGTCCCCTTTTCTGGGTACGATGGATAGTGTTGCCAAATGTATGTCAGAAGGCCAATCAAATCATTGCTTTTCAATCGAGGGAGTGATTTACCCCCGTTTGAAGCAAATTTTTTGGAAGATTCAGTCAGTTCCCTCAATTCCTTCAGGTGGGCCACCTGTTGTTGAGAGAGCTTTCCTCCCATACTCATGAGTATCCAGTCGTGTTTCAGACGCGACGAATGTGCACAGCCTCCCTCAGGCGAGTAGATATGGGCGGTCCGAGACATTTTCCGCAGAAATCACGTCAGGGTCACCATAATGCGGCGTTTGCCTTGCCACATCAGGGTGGGCCACTCATGAATCTTGGCGAGCAAGTGAAGACAACACACAGGTTTTCCTCGAGGTGAGTGCGCCCAGAGCGTGTTCTGAGCTACTCTTTTATTTGGCAACATATATGAGGAAGTGAGCAGGTGTCAATACATAATTGGTTACATGTGTAGGAAAATAAGTAGGTGCTACCATGCAATTGGTTACATTTTGTCGCATAGCTCTTTTCACTATATTATTGGCTATATTTTGCTGCAGTATGACATGTAGCTATTTCCTTTTGCTATAGCCTATTATGGTTACTTTGTTCACCTACTTGCTTATGTTGCAGTTTATTGCTAAACAGCTTTGTGCGGGGTTTTCCATGTCCTTGGTTCCTGTTTCATGTGCAAGCCACTGGCCTAGTCACACTGCAGGAGCCTGAACTAAACTTTTTCCCAACAATTCAATATTACTTCTATTATTAGAATTCTACCATCTTCATCTTTATAAATTTGTTTTGTCGGAATTTCCTCTTTAATATATGCTACAACTCCTCCTTTTTTTGTTGTGACAGTGATGCAAACATATTCCCCAAATTGGGGCGATTTAATAGATGATGATGTTGTTTTTTTATATGGACTTCTTGTAGAATTATTATATCCAAATTCATCTTAGTAAGTTTGTTTAAAAAATTTTCCTTTTTAGTGGGGAGTTGAGACCATTAACGTTCAGGGATAGAATCTCAGCTCCCTCTTTTGCCTCTTTATCTATATTTAGATCTTGTTATTATTGTTGGTCTAGACTCTTTAACTTGTGGTTCCTTTTCTCTTTCCACTAACATTCTTGTCAGTCTAACCTCTTTAACTTCTTTGAGTCTATCCTCATCATATTTTTCATTGTCTTTTTTATTATCTATATCCTCTCCTTTCCCAGCTCCCTTGTCTTTGGTTTGTGGTTCCTTTCCTTCTGTGGCCTGCGCTAATATCTCACCTTCTTCTCTTGTCTCTCTTTCCACTAACTCCTCCTCACTACCAAAATTTTGTCTATAAAATTCTTCTGCTTTATCTATTGTATCTAGTCGAAGCCTTTTTTCTTGCCACACCACCATAATCCCTTCCGGTGACAGCCATCTGAAATTAATTTTTTTTTGTCAATTTAGAGGTTATTCGTTGGTAGGGTCTTCTCAAGTCCCTCACCCTTCTGGGTACTTACTTAAGTACAATTAATTGCCTGCCTCGGTATTCTAGTGGGTCATCTCTAGTCCTGAATAATATCTCATCTCTAATGGATTTCTTGACAAATCTAATGTGGACTTCTCTAGGGAGATTATGTCATCTCGCATAATTTGTATGGATTCTATAGATTTCATTCACCATCTCTTCTTTGCCAGTCCCTAGAGCCCCCGCCAGTAGATCTGTCATCATCACTAGTAGATCTTTGCCTTTCATCTCTCTGACATTTTGGAACCGTAGATAATGGGCAGCCTTCTCTAATTCCAGGGAAATGACTGTCGATTCCAATTCTCTGTTAGCCTGGATTAACCTCTCACTCATTTCATCTACTCTCTGTTCTTCTTTTCCCATTCTTTCTTCCATTTCCTGTAGTTTTTGTTCATTTTTCATAATCTGTTGCTGAAAGCACTCAAATTTTCCATCCATTGACTTCATCTTTTCCTTAAGTTCTCCTGTGTCATTTCTCACTTCCCCGATTTCTTTTTTTAGGTCTTCATGGTTTTTACACATTACCTCTTGCATTGATTGCAACATTTATTGTAGGTCTTTAAATGAGTTCGCTCTATCTCTTTGTGTCACCTCTTCCAGAGATCTTTGTCTAGCTGGGCTTGGTTCCATTGTTATGGATTGTGTTGTCTATTTCCTCCCTATTCCAACTCTCGTGAGATTGGGAATACTTGTCATCTTTCTCAACTCTTCAAACCAACCTCCCCACTTATTTACAAATTTTATATTTCTCTCCAGTATATCAAGGTTATTACAATTAGGACTAAGTATGTTACGTTTTGTGTATAGTAATAGATTGTCAATTAGATATATTAAATACAGGTATTAATATACCGTACTTAACAATGAATATTAAAGCGTTTTAAAACAAACATAGATGCTTAAGTAACTAATTAATTTTAGGTACTTATTATTAAATTAAATTATTTATGTTATAAATCTAGGTCACCTATATTTTGCAACAATCAATATTCACAATAAACTTATCAATAGATATAATTAACAATCATTCTTTTAGTTAGTGTAGACGTCAATGATTTCAAAAAGTTCAATAGATATCTATAGTTTTTCACCCTTGCTATACTCACAATTTTCTCATATAGCTTTTCCCTATAGTTCCTTTCAGACTTTGAGGTCAGAGAGTTTTTGTTCAAATATCTAATTTACACTTACAGACAAAACTAAGTGTACTTTAAAGTCCAGGTTTGTTGTTTCCTCTTTATTTATTTATTTTTCCTTCTAGAGTTGTTCTCTGTTCAGCCAGCAGGTGTCTCTCTTGCTTTTATCTCTGGTATTCAGCCTACAGTCTTAATTCAAAATGTCTACTTCCTCAGCTTCATCAGCACTTTCACTTTATGGCTTTGAAGTGCACTTGCCTCTCGTGATTAAACTTTCCTTCTCTTTTTTTTTTTTTTTTGAAAAAAAAGAAACTCCTCTTCACTTTGAGTTTCTCCAGCCAGTACAATTCCACAATGCAAGCAACCCTTCTGTGCCTGAACTTTTTTCTCGCCGCTATTTCAGGAGCGAGGAAAAAAAAGAAAGACTTTCTCTCCTCTCTCTCTTCTGGGCTCCTTTATTCTTCCTTCCTTTCTAGAAATCCTCCAGCAGGTTCTTTCGCCCCGGATCATTTCTACTGAATCATCAGGATTGTTGTCAGGATCACTTTTCACTGGATCTGTCACGTCTCTGTCCCGCTATTTCGCCGCTATCTTTCGGCCCGCTGTCAGCTGTCATTTCTTCGCGGCCGCCATTATGAGCTGTCTCCTTCCTCCACTCGACTTTTCCAAGGCTTCTCCTGAATTCGCTGGTCTCGACCACCGTCAGAGATCGCTCCTCAGGACACCTCTTTTTTTCCGTTCCCCCTCCAAGGAACCTGGGACCCCGAAAAGTCCGTCAAATAGTCAGAAGCGGGGGAAGATGATCCAGAGAATCGTTCAGCACACCCGTTCTTCTTGACAGCTGGCCCCGCCCCCCCTGACTGTGTGATTCTGAATGGTGTGTGTGCGTGTGCATGTAACTACTTCTACAAAACAGGCAATACAAGCATCCTGGACAAATTTTCCCTCCCACCAGACAGAAGTCCAAGGTGTTCAATACTTGCTGTGCCACCTGTTCCCAAATACCATCCCTCCATAAATACATTCAAATGGCTTATTACAATACAACTGAGGCAAGAAAGAAAATCTTACAATGAGTTTCTGCCCTCCCCCATAGTCTTTCCAGTTGTCTTCTGAGGCTTCACATGAGGGCCAATGGCTCCAGGACTCCTTCCTTCCTCTGCAGCTTTCACAGGTATATGTGGGAGTTGGGAAGATCTGTTCCACTCTGGTTGCATGGTGGCTTTTTAGTGGATCGCCGAATTCAAACCCAATTCTCTGGCTCAAATGGATGGAGGCAGCATCTGGGTCAGTGTGCTCTGCTTCCGAAAAGGTTACTGAGTCATCTGTGCAGGGCTGAAAGACATGAGAACAAGATATCCTCCCCACTTTCTGGGTGGATTCTCCCAGGAGAGGCTTTGCTGATCAGACAAAGGCATGGAGAACAGAAGATAAAAAATGGAGAAGTAGATGGGGAGGGGGTAGCTTGGAGGCAGAGTTTGAAAAGACATTACTGCAGTTGTTAAACAGATAAGCGGACAAAATGGGGACACTACAGATGAGGATAAAAGAGAGACTGGATTCTGGTAAGAGAACAAATAAAAATGAAAGGTCTCACTTCTGAAATTGAACATTTGCAACATGTTAAGTAGGACTTAAGCAGGGCTTTTTTTGTCATAGAACGCCCAGAACGGAGTTCCGGCACCTGTTTTGGATGGAACTTTGTAGGGTAGGCAAGGCATGTGTAAGTTCCGGCACCTTTTTTTTTTTTTTTTTTTTTTTTTACAAAAAAAGCACTGGACTTAAGTACTTGCAACTTGAAAATGCTGGCAGCTTGAGAATGCTGAAAACTCCAAATAATTTTAAAAGCCTAATATTTTAAGATGTGGAATTTGCCAGGGGCGGGAGAGTCTACCTTTTATATCTGTTTTCCAAATATTTAAACTTCATGACAGCATTTTGCCCAGCATTACCAATGCACAATTTTAGATAAAAATATCACATTAGAGATTGAAAATAAATGCTTATGTGTTCCAGGATTAATTCCATAGTAGTTTCACTGATTAGTGATAGGATAAGAAAAGTAACTTAAGAAGATTATTTCCCTACACATGCAAACTTGAGCTCATGAGGCTCTTGTAGCTAGACACACCTCATGTTTCAGGAAAAGGATAGACAGATAAAACCCATTTACAACACATACAGAAAATGCACAAATAAAACTTTTCCTCTAAATGAGCGTAAAACATTCCCTCCTAACAAGGGAAGGCAAAGGGGAACTCAGTTATCTTCAGCCTATTTTCTGGCTAGGCAAACAGGCTGAAAGTATTTTTCTTTTGGTGGCTTATTTTAAGCAGAATTGCTAGCAGAATTTTAAAATTATTTTCTTTTTGGTTGGAGACAATTATTCTCAATATAAAATTTTTATTTTTATCATAAAAAAAAAGAAATACATCACAAATATTTCACAATATTATATCCCATCCCCCCACCCCCCGGACTTCCCAAACCAACCTAGGCTGATATTCAAATACAAGTAAACAAATATTAATATCTCTAACTCCAAAGTCTAAACTTAAACAATCCATCTCCTCCGTGTTAATAAAAAT
>NW_015388280.1:159746-171969 GCF_001527695.2 Protobothrops mucrosquamatus
CTCGCCTACATCGTCCGTATAGGACGACTCGGGAACTCAACTCCTACCCCGGGCAGCTCACCGATCCCCTTATGCCCAGGGGAAAGGTATCAAGCCGTTTGACAGCAGATGCTGGCTGTCAAACCGGCTTTTACGCAAAACAGGCGGGAGGCAGCAAACAGCTGCGACCAGCGAAATCGCCTGCCACCGGAAGTCCCCCTGGTTGGAGACAATTAACAATTACATTTACCTCACGCACAAAGACTTTGACACACATACACACACAAAAACAAGAAAAAGAGTAAAGGAGAGAAAAACAGAATACTCAGCTTTCACACCCTGGTCATTCGCACTATAAATCTCAGTTAACTCAAATTATGGAAGGCACAAATCTTAAACATATCACGTGGTTGCATAGAGAGAGAAAGAGAGAGAGAAAATCACTATTCCTATATTTTAATTTCCTTTTCCTTTTAAGTACCTTTATTTAGCCCAGGGGTGTCAAACTCACAACGTCATGTGACGTATCACGACATATCACTACTTTTTTGCCATTGCCAGCAATGGGGTGGGTGTGGTTATGCTATGCTGCATCTGGCCCGTGGGCTGGCTGTTTGACACCCCTGATTTAGCCAGATTGGTTTCCCAGCAAAGCCCTGAGCAAAGCCCATTCTTCACAAATTTCCCTTTATCATTTTTTTCTTCATACTGGCTAGGACGGGTACTTGTCTCTCGTCCTACGCCACCAACAAATCACTTAGAGGGGATCCAGATACAACCCTTAAGCTACAGCTTCCCATGTTTCCCTTCAGATGTGGGTTCAATGGGCTCTAGCTGGGTCTCCCTTGCGGCAAAATCCCTATCGCACTGCCTGTCCGTTTTTGGACTAAAAAGTGTCCAGGAGGACTCTGGTTCCCAATGCAGAGTAAAGTCCCCTCATTTAACGGGAACACTGCCTTCAGTTTGCAGACCAAAAAGGGGTCTGAGAGGACCTGCTGTCCCCAACCAGCAGGTATGGGCGCCTCCTTCCACTGGCTTTTCACAACTACTTACAACTACATCTTTGTTCACAACTTTTCCTAAACAACTTTTCCTGTGTGCACACTTCTATTTTTACTATTTTGGACTCAGAGGAGTCTGGGAGGATCTGCTTGCCTTTTCCAAGCAGCAAACATGAGCGCCTCCTTCCCAGACCCGGGCTTTGCTTACAGGGCCTTACCAGCTGGTTACCCAAATCCAATTCTCTCATTCATTTTTCCATTCCATCTCACATAGCCTCTCCCTTTTCCCTAACAAAAGGTCCTGCGCTCTAGCCAAACCCCTTGCTTTCCAGGGTCTGTCACTTGAACAGATCCTTTCTGTGGTTAGGAAAGACCAGAGAGAGCAAAATCCAACTGTGATTGGGAAAAGGGTCTTCTCACTCACACACACAAACATACACACATTTCCTTTGCTCCCCTTTCCAAAGCAGCCCTTGAGCTCAAACTCAAAACTCCCTTTATTACTCTCACTCCACATAGGCAGGGCCTGGGAAACCCATCCACAGACATAAGGTGTCTGCTGCCAGCAAGATAGGGCTTACCAGTCTCAGTCCATTGGAGAGGTTAGCTTGGAGTCCCATCTGGGGTGCCAAATTGTTGAAGGAAAAAATCTTCATCAGGGTCCAGTCCAAGCCAGGGATAGACAACATGGAGACTGCTTTAGAAAGAAGGTTGTAGTTTATTGAAGAGAAAAGCCAGACAGAAAGATGGCTCTAGAAAAAAAAGAACTGACTACATGGAGCAGAGTGGTGGGCTTTTAAACCTTCTGGGGCTCTTGAGGTTGTTTCCTGTTCCTGTTTCAGGTTTTGTATTTCCTGTTTTTGACCTGAACCTGAGTGTGCCTTTCTGGTATTCTGATGGTGGTGGGTTAATCCTATTATGTCCTAAAGGTCATATCCTGCTTCCCTGGGGCTGAGGCTGATGACTGTTGGAATTTTTGGTGTGAGGGATTGTTGATTCTAGGGATCTTTCTTTCTTAATAATATTGTTATTAATTTTCTAATTTTACATTTAGGTATTTAAAAAGCAACATGGTGGCTGGGTTAATCAATAGTTCAGTAACATACATTTTTTTTTAGTACAAATCTCAAACTACAACCTCAAACATTTCCTCTCTTTTTTCCTTAATATCTACTATCTCATATTTAGGCTAAAACAGTTCTTATTATATCAACTAAATAAAAACATCATTATTACATTATCAATAAATTTTTAGCTTATACATATCTTAATTAATTTTACATTCAATCTTTACATTCAATCAATGTCCTGTTATTGGTTTTTCCCAGTTTTTAGTTTCCCATCAATATTCAAATTTAACATTTGATATTTATAATCTCCAGGTTTTAGGTAACCAAAATCTCAATTCATAACAGAATCTAATATTCAAAATACACATCTTATCTATTTGGGTATAATCTTGTTCTATTTCCTAAAAGTTATCTATTTCCCTCATCTTACATCATCTAATTAATAATACAGTATCCCCTTTAATAAATCAAAGCCCATTATATATATATATTGTCTGAGTTAATCAATAAATCAAACATATTCATAATTTTTTTTCTTTTGGGTCTAATTTTTAAGTATTAAACAAATAGCATCCTTATTTTCAACTAATTTCTAAATGTTTTAAATTTAATGACCAAATTTTCCCTTATCTCAGCTTCTCCCTTTGACCCTCTAATTAGTAATATGAAATCCCCTCTGATAAATCAAAACCCCAATTTTCTTCAGCCTTATTCTGGCTTTCTTTCTTTGCCAACTAGACTTCCATGTCAACGCTTTTAAATCATCAAATAGATCTCCCTCTATTATTATATATTGTCATGGTTCCGACAGATGAAACTCTTCAAAGAACTTTGAGGCATTGTTTACCTTAAAGAATCTTTTTTCGAGCAGCATAGCATCGGCACATACATAAGAGAAGCTAAAATCTGGATTCCCCTCCCCTTAGCACATAGTATTAAACACAATTCCCTCCTCTAATTAACTGTCATAAATCACATTCTCCAATTAGTTTGAAATGCAGGCTTCCCCTCCTTTACTCCAACCCGCCATTTCTTATCATCTCTTATTTCAAAAGCCCTGAGTTCACACACTATTACAATATTGTTATGTCTAACTAACTCCCATCACATTCCTCCTCCTCCCCCAGTATCATCTAATTCTAAGAGTAAAGCATAAGAAAGAAAAAGGCTGCATTTCCATATGTTGTCAAAGCAAGAACATCCAATGTTAGCAGCGTTGACATATATATTGTTTGGAATAAGAAAGACCATTTAGTTGCCATTTTTTGGAAGGGCTAGCCCTTTTGTATTCCTTAAATCATCTCCCTATTATTCCAAATCCCCATAATTGTCCTGGTATGTTTATCTTCCATTCAGTCTGTTCTTCTTGTTCCTCAATTTTTTTTTGATTTATATAGAAAGTCTTTTCCATTTTCAGTGTTGTCAGTCCCTTTTCTGGATATTCCATTGACTGTATTTGTTGGTCAATTGAGTCCTCCATCTTAGTATTTGATTGTTCCACTTCTTCTGTTACCTTCTGCGTTGTTAGTTCTTTAGTTGTAGTCGGAATTTGGGTTTGTATATCTAAGCTGACATCTTGTTCTTTTCTGTAACATCTTATTTCATCACAAGCTGAAAGGATGGTTTCGTGTATTGCTTTCAACATGGAAAGAATCTTTTCCTGGTCTTCATCCATCTTCTCTTAATGGTGCATTAAGTTGAGAACTTTGAAATCAGACAATGAAAATAACTTTATAGCTGGGAATGGGACCTCTATTTCACGTTTTTGTAAGTAGTCTTTATAGTAAAAGTCATTTATTAAATAAGATTTTATAATCCAGGGTATTTCATCATCTCAAATAATGACCAATATTCCTCAGATAAAAAAGTAGGAAGGCGATTTCTCCACGTACAGCTGTAAAAATCAATAAAGGTTTACATTCATAGTTCAAGGAGGCCAACCATGCCACCAAGAAGTTCTCTTTACAGCTGAACTTCTCACAGGTGATGTTTATCAAAGTTAAAAGAGTCTTATCTGTAGTCTGGGCTTCAAACCAAGTCTCCTTTAAGCAATAACAAGTTGTAATACCAAGCTTCGCCACCGATGCCGCTTAAGGTTTTTTAAGTCCAAAATTTTTATAGTCCTTTTTCCAATTTTATTTCTTTTTTATAAATAAAAACAAAAGTCTTCGGTGAAAATAAGAAAACTTTTGGTCCCCAAGTTTCAGAAACATATAAATCCAATTAGATTAAAGTTATTCTTTTAGCGCTTTAACTCCCCTGGGTAGTCAGTTGCTGCTATTCTTGGATGGTGGGATAGAAATTCCTTTCCCTCTCTCCTCACAGGGGGAAAGATACTTTGGGCAGCTTTTACAGGAAGAAAAATACTGAGGATCTTAGAGAGAAGATCGGATCTCACCCAGTTTCATCCACATTGCTTCAGAAGTGCCTGGTGGTAAGTTTGACTTTGGCTATCTGCTGCCTAGTGACGAGCCATATTGCTATGGCCAGTCTTTCCTCCGCCGGTTTGGAGGGCTGCCCCAGATCAAGCGGAAGGGCTGTGGCCCTCCCGCGATCAAATGGGGTTCCCCTCCTTGCTCATCACTCCTACAAGGCAACTTTCAATCCTTTCCAGAGTCCCCCAGCAGAACGAAACCAAACACGGAAGATGGAATTCGCCTTCCAGCGGCTGTGGCAGCCGCAATGGCAAACCAGAAGCCGGGATCTTTCTTTCTAATCCCAGCTTCCTGACTGTAGAGATAGGGGCCAGGTAGAGGTCGTGAGCAACAAACTGCCCCCCCTAAGCCTGCATGCCTCTTCTCTCTACATGATCTCATCCATTCACATCACCATGGCAATGTGGGAAACTACCCCAGGCTGGTACAATGACCTCACCTGCCTGATATCAGCTTGGTTACATCAACAGGATGTGGTAGAAACTGCTCCCTGGCTGGGCCTCCTAACTTATATCTTCTTAATGATTGGCAAGGGGTTTCACCAATAGAAATGGTGTTACTATGCTGATGCCATCTTACTTTATGCTATGTGAATACCTGTATATAAGGCAATAAACACTGCAAAAGCAGTCAGCCATATTTGCACCCTGCAATGACTGAGCACTGATTGCTACAGCTGGCTGCTCGAACAGGGACATTTGGGACCCCCCCCCGGGGATGGAGCAACAGCCAACATACTTATCATCTGGAATAGACCCCTAAGTGCACTTTCGTCCTACGGGACCTCTCAGTGGTAAGTATGGGTCGCACGTTATCTCAGCACTAGCAGAAACAGGCACAGGAACTCAGATTCCTGCTACATAAATCAGGTGTGACAGAGCCTGAGGCACAAATAAGGAAGCTGGTGGATGAGGTAGGGAAACATTGCCCTTGGTATCCTGAGCACTGGACGCTTAGACTACGAGATTGGGAAAAGATAGGGCATACTTTACATCTTGAACCTCGGGCTCCAGTACGTGTGTGTGTGTGTGTGTGTGGCCACCCAGAACATTATGCTTGGGCTTGGAATGGTGAGAGAAATAGGAGATGATTAAAGGGCCCTATAAAAACCACATTTGGTTGGAATTACCTCATGATTTTTCTTGCTTCTTGCAGGACAAGTCATATGTTTAAATAAATGTTGTTTTAACAGTATTTGTGTATATATGTTTGTCTGTGTTGTTCTGTGTTATTTCCAAGACTTGGAAGAGGGTCAAAACCCTCTCTGATAACAACATACAAAAAGGCCTTATTAAAAAATTAATGGTTTGCCTGGAGAAAGTGTGAAATGAAATATTTGTATGTGGAATTGTTTATGCAAACAGTTAGAAAGGAAGTGAATGAGTTTATTTGTTGATACCTAAGTGTGTGTTAGCCCTCAAACCCCACCCCCCACCCACTCTCTCCCAGGCTGTGAAAGAAATAGTAAACTGTAGATTTTATTGTTGTAAAAGTAAATTGAAAAGTAATAGTAAGTGTTTGCATGAGAAGAGTTCTATGGAGGATGTGTGAGAGAATTTATGGAAAATTCATATGAAGGAGAGAAAACTATTTTTTGGTGGTGAGATTTTTTCCCCCCTGTCTCTTTCATCTCTCTGCTGGCTGTGTTGCTTTAAGAGCAAGAGAGACAGCAAGAAGAAGGGGGAGCTGTTTGTTTTAAAACTTTTTTTTCTCTGCTTCGAATTCCAATTTGAGAAGGGTGGAATGGAGGTGAAATTTGATACCACTCTTGCAGTTTCGGCTTGCAAATTTTTTACTCGAAAGAGGAAACAATAATTGTTGGACAATACTTTTTGAGGGGAAAATTGTTGAGTTTAAATTGTTTAGTTAGACCTATATATCCATCAACCAAAAGAAATGACTCTGAATTGTTTTGCTTAGATTTGTAAATGTTTCACTTATTTATTGGAAATTTGTTTCCATCTGAATGGAATTTGATTAAATTGGATGCCCACTCTCAGGAAAAGTTTGCATTTACTGTGCCTGCAGTGAATCATTCAGAACCTAATAAATGTTATCACTGGAGTTTTGCCACAAGGAATGCTAAACAGTCCCACATTATGTCAGCTTTAGGTCGCTGCAGCATTGGCTCCTTTTCACAAACGTCATCCATTGGCTTTGGTATATCATTATATGGATATTTTAATTGGAGCACCAAAGATACAATCTAATTGGCTTTCAGAAATACAACATGATTTAGGTCTTTATGGAATGCAAGTTGCCCCGGAAAAAATACAGTTGCATTCTCCCTATCTTTATTTAGAGCATAAAATGTTGCAATCTTATTCTGCTCCAGCTTTTCCTCATTTGAGCTTACCCAAAATTATTTCATTGGTCAATTTACAGCAATTGTTAGGCATCCTAACTTGGGTTTGCCCATATTTTTCTTTGCCTACAAATTTGCTCAGTCCATTATTTGATTTATTGACCAAAGGAAAACAACCTGGAGATCTCATTGTAGTTCCACCTGCAGCACTTGCCACAGTGGAACAAATTAATGACATCATGAGTACTTAATTTGTGGACAGAATTCCACATAAAAATTGTCAGTTAACACTTTTGATATTTCCTACTAGTAAGCTACCTACAGGAGTATTAGCTGTTGTAAAAGCACAAAAAATATATTGTATTGACGGACTTTACTTACCCCGCACCCCATCCCGAAATGTTTTATTTTTTATCCAGGTGGTTGCTGAAATGATAACCTTAGGAAGCACACGAGCTTGCCATTGAAATGGAACTGATTTAATTAATATTGTTTTTCCTATCCCAAAATCTGATTTTCAATTTTATTTTCAGAATAACTTATCTCTTCAGTGTGCTTTAACTGACTATATAGGTTGTATTTCATATCATTTGCCTAAAGATCCTGGACTTGCTTGTTTAATGACTTTTTCCTTTCCTGTCCACCCACTGCTTTCTCCTTCTCCCTTGCCACAAGCTCCTACTGTTTTTTCCGATGGAGGGCGAACAAGAGGAGCAATTGCTTACAAGGATCCTCATGATGATACCAGGAAAGTGTTCTACACTGCAATACAGTCCTCACCACAATGCTCAAAATTAGCTGCTGCTATCTTGGCTTTTCACACCTTTTCTCAATAGCCTTTTAACTTAATCTCTGACTCTCATTATGTGTGCCAACTTATTTTTAATCTTCCAGGTGCTTACATCACGCCCAGGATTGACCCCAATCTTATGACTTTGTTTTTCATTTTACAGCAGCTGCTACAAGACTGGAAGCATTTATATTTTATTTCTTATATACGCAGTCACTCCTCCCTTCCTGGGCCTAACTTTTTTTATGTCTTCCTAATCCCTGTGGTTTTGCCTCTAATCAACTATGGCAAATGGATGTTACCCATGTTCCCTTTTTGGCTCCCTGGAAATATATTCATTTATCTATTGATATATATTCAGGAGCAATTTGGGCCAAGCCTCAATGAGGAGAAACAGTTGCACATGTTGTTTTTCATCTTTTATCGGCCATTACAGCCCTGGGTAAGCCCTCTTCCTTAAAAACTGATAATGGGCCAGCCTATTCTTCAGTGGCCTTTTTGCAATTTTGCACAATCTGAAATATTGTTTTTACTCATGGTCTTCCCTATAATTCCATGGGTCAAGCCATCATGGAACGTGCTAATCGATCCTTTAAGGAGTGCCTTCACAAACAAATAAAAAAGGACGGATCTAGGGTACCCAATTTGTCATGGATAACACAGCAGGTCCAAAAAGTATTATTTACATTACACCAATTGAATGTTTCCATTCAAAATTCCACCACTTATCAGAGACACTTTCAACAGAAAACAAGCTTGCCTCTGCCTCTGGTATATTATCGGGCATTACCAGACAAAGCATGGTTGGGACCGGTCCCTCTGATCACTTGGGGGCAAGGCTATGCTGCTGTGCTTGCTCCTACAGGATCTTTGTGGATTCCAGCACATTATGTTCACCCAGCCAGGGATGTTGTGGCACCAGTCCCTGGACCCGGTCCCAGAAATGGCAAGGGTGACTCTACAGATGGCACAGCAACCAATCTGATCCCGGCATGCCAGTCGGCTAGTGATGTGGGGAGATGTAAAGAACTTGAACGCCAAAGCACAAGCAGTGCTGCAGCAGCAACAAGTAGAGCAAACCCCCGAGAACTTGTGCGCTGCCATTTTTGCGATTTTAACTGCAGATTCCTTAGCCATCATTTGTTTGTGTCTGATCATTAACATCTGCCCTTTGACAACAGCAACTGTCATCCCACCCAAACAATCATTCGAGCAACGAATGAAGCAAAATCTATGGGTGCAGCTGGCTAACATCACACAAAATGATGTCTTTTGCTTATCTGAAGCGTATGGCATGGAAAATTTGCTTTCCACATGTTTAGTCCTTGTTTGCACCCCTTCTGCAGTAATTCAAAACTTCACTGGCTTGAGCAGAATTTTATTCAATGGGAACTTTAACTATAAGGCTATATCTAGATGGGGGGTTACTGCTTATTACCCATCCCGACGCTATTGCTTTGTACACCCTGGTGGTAGCTATCCCTGCAAATATAACATGTGCAAAAATAGTTAATTGTACTTCTTCAAGTAAAAAACCTCACTGTTGTCGCATTAGTTCACCTGTTTTAAACTGCACAGCTTTTGAAGAGACTTCCTTTCATTTTGGACATGTTTGGCTACCGCAAAGATGGTTTTTTACATGTGGTCAAGAAACTTTTAATTATATTCCTGCTAATATTAGTGAAGCATAGTGTTGCCTCAGCCAGCTGATTCCTGTTTTGCTTTCCAAACAACAAGTTCACTCGAACCGTTCTCGACATGGGGTCATGCTAGACAGCACTTGTGACTCTGAGACAACCTTACTTAATAAAGCAGAATTTGTAGCATTGGCTATGTCAGCAATCAACCATGAGCTGCAAGATTAGAGAAAAGCTATTTTGCAAAATCGCGCCGCAATTGATTATTTGCTTCTGCGCCAGCATTTGGGTTGTGAAAGTTTTGAGGGAATGTGTTGTTTCAATATTTCTGATAATTCACGAACCATCCAGCACCAGATTAATATTTTACACAATTTGGCCTATGATTTGAAAATTGATACTTTAGGACCTTGGTAGGTGCTGTTTTGTGCAATGTATTCCTTCTTTTTGCAATATATGTATCAGAGCTTTTAACCCCAAATTCTCTCCCACATTGCCTCAGGGTCAGGTTTATGCCCTGTATAAACAACTGCAAGGATGCTCCTCTCCTGATTATGATCCTCTTACGATGATATTTCGTCTAACAAAACAAAAAAGAGTGAGATGTAGAGATAGGGGCCGGGTAGAGGTTGTGAATAGCAAACTGCCCCCCCAAAGCCTGCATGCCTCTTCTCTCTACATGATCTCATCCATTCACATCACCATGGCAATTTGGGAAACTACCCCAGGCTGGTACAATGACCTCACCTGCCTGATATCAGCCTGGTTACATCAACAGGATGTGGTAGAAACTGCTCCCTGGCTGGACCTCCTAACTTATATCTTCTTAATGATTGGCAAGGGGTTTCACCAATAGAAATGGTGTTACTATGCTGATGCCATCTTACTTTATGCTATGTGAATACCTGTATATAAGGCAATAAACACTGTGAAAGCAGTCAGCCATATTTGCACCCTGCAATGACTGAGCACTGATTACTACACCTGACTCCAATCTTTCTGACAAGATTATCACATCTGCATTTCTGCAGACCTGGTTTCTGTCTTTAAAATCCTTTGCGGAAATATATTCTGCCTTTTTAATATTTCCCAAAATATTTCTTTCTCTGGATTCTTCCCACATATATTTTAAGAGCATGAAAACATCTCAATGTACTTTGGTTGGCATGGTTTATCTTTAAGTTCAGCATGAATTATATAACTTCAGTAACTACTTGTCCATTTATTGAGATTAATTTGTTGTGAAAATGCACCTTTCCTTTAAATAAGAATAAAAATGTTATTTTTTACATTGATTAATGCAAGTTGAGGATTCATGATCCTATTGTACCTTCCTCCATCCTCTGCAGGAGAATGAATGAAGGGAAAACTATTTCTATTTTTCAAGAAGCAGAAAGAATTGATAAGAAAAAGTTATTTCCAAAATGGATATCTAGGAACTCTGAGGGTCCTATGAAAATGATTTCTTTATAAGTTAAAGGACTGGCAAAAGTTAGAGAAGAACAATTGGGCAAGTCCAAGGAGATCTAAATTGTTCAAAATCAAGAAATTTGAGCCCCTCCTCCCTAGGAGGGCTGCTGAAGAGTGGGAAAATTTCTTTTTCCTGCCAACAATCTGCTGATTTTGCTGCCAAAGCTGGTTCTCTGGCAGTGCTACTCCCTGGATTTGACTGGGAGCACATAGGAATGACCCAAGATGGCTTTTGGACAGAGTCTTGAAGATTCCAGTTCCCTTTGGGGATGGTTGGAAAGTCACTGATCATCCGTCTTCCTCTTGGCAGTTCATTTTCTATAGGATAGGATAGGATAGGATAGGATAGCATAGCATAGCATAGCATATCATAGCATAGAATAGAATATTTATTTATTTATTTATTTATTTATTTATTATTTAAATTTATATACCGCCCTATCTCCCTTACAGGACTCAGGGCGGTGAACAGGCAATAATAAAAATCACAGTAAATATTACATAAAAGCCTGCTCTAAAATATAAAACCCCTAACAAAACCCGATCAAAACTACGCCAGGCCGGCCGCATGGAACAGATGAGTTTTCAGGGCTCGGTGGAAGAGGCGCAGGTCCGCAATTGTACGTAGGTCGGGGGCAGGTCATTCCAGAGGGCAGGAGCTGCCACAGAGAAGGCTCTCCCCCTGGGGGTCACCAGCCGGCATTGGCTGGCCGACGGTACCCTAAGGAGGCCCTCTCTGTGGGAGCGGACTGGTCGAAGGGAGGTGTTTGGTAGGAGGCGGTCTTGCAAATACCTAGGTCCATTGCCATGGAGCACTTTAAAAGTTGTTACTAACACCTTGAAGCGCACCCGGAAGGCCACCGGCAGCAACTGCAGCTCGCGCAGGAGAGGTGTTACATGGGAGCATCTAGAGGCCCCCAAAATCCCCCACGCAGCCGCATTCTGAACTAGCTGGAGCCTCCAGGTGCACCTCAAGGGGAGCCCCATGTAGAGAGCATTGCAATAGTCCAGGCGGGAAACGAGGGCTTGAGTGACCGTGCGTAGGGCGTCCCGATCCAGAAAGGGGCGCAACTGGCTATCAGGCGAGCCTGATGAAAAGCCCCCCTGGCCACACTGTCACATGATCATCTAAAGACAGCCGAGCATCCAGGAGGACGCCCAGGTTGTGGGCCATCTCCGCGGGAGCTAATGACTCGCCCCCAATAGCCAGAGATGGAACCAACTGGCTATGACTTGACGCCGGAAACCACAGCCACTCGGTCTTGGACGGGTTGAGTCGAAGCGTGTTCCTCCCCATCCAGACTCGCATGGCCTCCAGGCACCGGGACATCAGTTCCGCGGCATCGTTGGGGTGGTCCGGGGTGGAGATGTACAGCTGGGTGTCATCTGCGTACTGATGAAACTCCACCCCGAAACCACGGATGATCTCACCCAGTGGCTTCATATAAATGTTGAACAGGAGAGGCGAGAGGACCAACCCCTGTGGTACCCCACAAGTGAGGCGCCTCGAGGTTGACCTCTGCCCCCCTGCCAACA
>NW_015388280.1:172390-180549 GCF_001527695.2 Protobothrops mucrosquamatus
GATCCGATCGATTTTGTCATGCAGGTAACACCCAAATTCCTCTGCCCGACCCTGCAAAGGGACATCCCGGACCCTCTGATGAAGGAGGGAGCGGGACACCCTAAACAGGGTGGCAGATCGGTTACCTGCAGACGCGATAAGAGCGGAGAAATAGTTTCGTTTCGCCGCTCTTATCGCTACTAGTTAAGTCCTTAAATGGGACTTTTCCAATTTCCGATTGGATTCGGAGCGGGTGGCCCTCCAATTACTCTCTAGGCATCTCTTCCGACACTTCATCACCCTCAGCTCCTCGGAGAACCAAGGAGCCAAGGTAGACCGGCATCGGGTGAGGGGCCACAAAGGCACGACCCAGTCCAGGGCCCCTGCGGCTGCACCATTCCAGGTGGGTCAAGGTCTCAGGTATTGGCCCAAGCTCCATCTGGAACCTCTCAGGGTGCATCAGGCACCTGGGGCGGAACCATTTTGTCCCTTCTGGTTCCGCCTCCCCGCGGTGGGGCGTAGCGGTAGGAAAGGCCAGCTGAAGGAGAGAGTGATCTGACCATGACAGGGGCTCAACGACTATTTCCCCTAAACCACGATCACTCAGCCACTGGCCAGAGGCAAAAATTAAGTCCAGTGTGTGTCCTCCGGTGTGGGTAGGGACATCTACTAATTGGGTCAGGTCCATGGCCATCATGGAGGCCATGAACTCCCGAGCCACCTCAGATGCTTCACCTAACGATGGCAGATTGAAATCCCCCATGACTAACAGTCTGGGGGTCCCAATCGCCATCTTGGCTATCACATTGAGAAGCTCGGGTAGGGCTGCTGATACATAGCGGGGAGCCAGGTATACAATCAGCACGCCCTGCTGCCTCCCATGACCCCACTTCACACCTAGGGATTCACAACCGGCAGTCTGCGGCACAGTGGTCTCCCTTGGATCCAGGCCTTCCTTAATAATAACCACCACCACCCCACCCCGACCCTGGGCTCTCGGCTGGTGAAATGCACGGTAGCTGGCGGGCACATTTCAACGAGGGGCACCCCCCATCTTGGCCCAGCCAGGTCTCCGTAATACCTGCCAGGTCCACCTCCCCCTCCGATACCAAATCATAAATGAGGGGGGCTTTATTAACCGTGGACCTGGCGTTACACAGCATCAGCCGAAAGCCCAGGCCCTGAGATCCTAAACCCCCTAGGTTGCAAGAAGAGCCATGGGGGCCGGAGTGCGCCACAGCTCGTAAACAGCGGGTGCGCCCTCCCCTAGTGTGATATGGCCNATTAATTTCAGTTTGCCCACCCCTCTCCCTGGAACCCCCTAAAACCCGGACTAAAAATTTGATTAAAAATCCCCTTAGGTTGCGTTTTGACCACCTCTCGTGATTAAAAAATCCCTCATAGAGGTGGGCCCTCGTTAATGCTGTGGGCCAGACCTGCGAGAGAGGGGACTCTCGCAGGGCATGGAGGTCAGCCGCTGAAAACATCACAGGCACATAGAATAGAATAGAATAGAATAGAATAGAATAGAATAGAATAGAATAGAATAGAATAGAGCTGGAAGGGACCTTGGAGGCCTTCTAGTCCAGGCACCTGCTCAAGCAGGAGAACCTATACCATCTCAGATAGGTGATTGTCCAGTCTCTTCTTTAAAAATTCCAGTGATAGAGCACCCACAATTTCTGGGGGTAAGCTGTTCCACTGGATGGAAGTTTCTCATTGTCAGGAAGTTTCTCCTTAATTCCAGATTCTTTGATCAGTTTCCAACCATTGTTTCTCATCCTTCCCTCTGGTGCTCTGGTGAACAACCTGGGCCCCTCTGCCTTGTGGCAGCCCTTCAGATACTGGAATACTGCTATCATGTCTCCCCTATCTCTTCTTTTCTTTAGACTAGCCAAACCCACATTTTACAGCAGTTCTTCATATGTTTTGGTCTCCAGGCTTTTGATCATCTTAGTTGCTCTTCTCTAAGTTTTTTCCAAACTCTCAACATCTTTTTTGTGTTATGGTAACCAAAATTGGCTGCTGTATTCGAGGTGTGGTCTTATTACCTTCCGTCGCGCCCTCAAGACATGGCTCTTCCAGCAAGCGGACCTGACCTAGGGTGGATTTTATATTGGGTTTTAAATATTCGGAAGACGCAACATTAAAATTCGGTTTAATTCGGTTTTAAGGGGGGGGATTGTATATATGTTCGGGTTTTAAATATGTTGTGCGCCGCCCTGAGTCCCTGTCGGGAGAAGGGCGGCATATAAATTAAATTAAATAAATAAATAAATAAATAAATTAGGGCTTTATGAAGCAGTACTAATACTTCGCATGATCTTGATTCTATGCCTCTGTTTATACAACCAGGATTGTATTAGCTTTTTTGGTTGCTGCTGCATACTGCTGGCTCATAGTTAAGTGATTGTCCGCTAGGACTCCAAGGTCCCTCTCACAGTTACTGTTTTTAAGCCAGGCCTTGCCCAATCTGTATTTGTTCCTTTGATTTTTCCTGCCTAAGTGTAAGACTTTGCTTTTCTCCACATTGAAACTCATTTTGTTGGATAGGGCCCATTGTTCAAGTTGGTCAAGATCTTTTTAGATCCTGAGTTTGTCTTCTGAGGTGTTCGCTACTCCTGACAGTTTGATGTCATCTGCGAATTTGATGAGTTCCCCTTCAATTCCCTCATCTAAGTCATTGATGAAGATATTGAAGAGTACTGGGCTGAAGACGGAACCTTGTAGTACCCCACTGCTTACTTCTCTCCATGTGGATGTAGTGCCATTGAGGAGTACTCGTTGAGTATGGTTTGTCAGCCAGCTACAGATCCATCTGGTGGTGATGTTGCCTATTCCACCTTTTTCTAGCTTACCAAGGAGTAGGTTGTGGTCCACTTTGTCAAATGCCTTACTGAAATCTAGGTATACTACGTCCACTGCATTTCGCTGGTCTAGTTTAGTCACTTTATCGAAGAATGAGATAAGATTGGTTTGGCATGATCTGTTTTTAACAAACCCATGCTGGCTGCTAGTTATTATTTTGTTTGGTTCTAGTTGTTCGCAGATCTGTTTTTTGATTATCTTTTCTAGGATCTTCCCAGGTATTGGTGTTAAACTGATTGGTCTATAGTTTGCTGGGTCCGCTTTTTTCCCTTTCTTGAATATGGGGACCAATCAGCCCTTTTCCAATCCTCGGGTACTTCCCCGGTGCTGCAGGATTTGTGAAAGATGTGGTACAATGGTTCTGAGATAACATCTGCCAGTTCTTTCATAACTCTGGGATGTAATCTGTCTGGTCCTGGTGATTTATATTCATGAAGATTGGACAGGTGTTCACTTACCATTTTCTTGCTTATTTTGATTTGTGTTTCTAGTATGTCTTTCGCAGTGGGTTTTGTGTGTGTGTGTGTTGGGCTATGGTTTCTTTTTGTGTGAAGACTGATGCAGTATGAGTTAAGCAGCTCTGCTTTCTCCCTGTTGCTTGTAATTTCCTTGCCATCTTCTCTCTTTAGTGGGCCTACAGTTTCCTTGACTTTTTTCTTGTTGTTAATATGTTGGAAGAAACTTTTTTATTGTCCTTGATTTCTGTTACAAGTCTTTGTTTGTCCTGAGCCTTTGCTTTCCTGACTTCTTCTTTGCATGTTCTGGCTGTCTGCTGATAATCAGCCTTGGTTATGTGCCTGTCAGGATCCAGTTATATTTTCTTTCTATCTATCTTCTCTGATCAAAAACCAATTCTTACCCTCTCCTGAATCCTGCCATACTCCTAAAGGGGAGGGGGAGTATGCATGAGGGTTTTATTATTTTCACTTCCTCTATTCACTACAAAGTAACCTTTTGTTTATTTGCCTCGGGTCTGCTAACCATCACAATGTAACTATTAGCCTTTTATCCTATGCTCCTCTGAACCTCTCCTCCTTACCGGCCAGCTAGGAAGGGGGGGTGGTGAAAAGATGAAGCCTCCGGAATCTAGTTTATTTATCCATCATCAAAATAAGGTGTGAGGAGCTGTTGAATGATCATGTACAATGGAACTGGATTGATGTTAACTTTCCTGGATTTAACACCTAGAAATCTGCCATTCTGAATCGCCCAGAAGAACCCTGGGGACATCTGCTGATCCAGTAGCGACCACTTCAACAACCCCCACTCCCCGCCGACCCACAGATGGCGATCAGGGTGGAAGACAATACCACCGACGGCGAAGGCACCGATCCATTCAAAGACTCCTGCTGCTGGATGCGAAATTCAAGGGGGAGCCGACAAGCTTGGGGTTTTTCCTCAGCTACATGGAGGAATATGGTCAGCACATCCCTAGCGACAAAGCCCGTATCCGTATCATGCAATCCGCTCTGGACGGACCGGCTGCAGATTGAGTGGTGAATTTGCACAATTCCAATGCCCCAGAGCTCAACGATTTCAACCGTTTCATGTCCTCTCTGAAAAGGCAATTTGAGGACCCCCTGGCTGATTGCAAAGCCCGCGAAAGAATCAAAATGGTGAGGCAAGGTAGACACCCGGTAGCTGAATATACACAAGAATTCCGGACCATTGCCAGCAAGCTGAACTGGCTGGAAGACATCCTCCTTAGCCATTTCAAAGATGGCCTAAATTACGACCTGTATGACTTTTGCCTGCCCCGGGGGGACCCACACCAACTCGAAGAATGGTATGAACTGGCAGAGGAAACAGAGATCGACCTACTGAAGAGGCACCACCAAGGAAAACCATGGGGCCGCTCGCTGCCTGAACCGATGCACGAACCAAGGAAGCCACCGGCTATGGCCAAGAAGCCAACGGGCTGTTTCAAATGCGGGAAAGAGGGGCGTCTGGCTGTAGAATGCCGCTCGAAAGCCCCCCAGCACAACCCAGACAGATCACCGGCCAGGAAATCCGGGAAGTCCCCAGCCAAGCCAAAGGAACCCGCCATGACAGCGATAGAGGCTGTGGAATCCCCAACCTCTGCCCAACGTGGGGAAGGAACTCCAGCCTACACCGCAGGGCTGGTGGACGCCTCAGATGACAGCTCGGAGGGCAAACCCCTGGTAAATGGACCCATCGCACCCATCCTCAAGACAGTGACTATATTAACTCCCTCCATGCCCGAAGCTGTCAAAGTGAAAGCCTTAATAGACTCTGGCTGCACCCGCTGCCTCATTAGCCCAATGCTAGTGGGGAATTTGGGCATTCCAGTGAGGAGGCTAGAACAGCCAATCTCATTTGGCCAGTTAGATGGGTCCATAGGAGGGAGGGTGTCAGCTACCCTAGCCACTTTACCAGTCCACCTATCCCTGGGAAGGAAGACATAACATTTGTAGTAACCCCAGGCATGGAATGCCCAATGATCCTAGGGCTGGAATGGTTAAAGAAATGGAATCCCTGGGTAAATTGGAGGACAGCAGAAATCAATTTCCTGAAGGGGGACCGTATGGACTTAAAACCCGATGGGGACCTACCAAAATTAAGAACGGAAAAAGCATCCATGGGAGAAGAAAAGGGGCTACCCAAAATACCAGAGGAATACCGAGATCTTGCTGAAGTTTTCAGTGAGGAGAGGGTGGATGAACTCCCCCCTCACCGACCCATGGATTGTGCCATAGAATTCAATCCCGGGGCAAAACTCCCAAAGCCCAGACTATACTCCATGAGCCCTAAGGAGGAAGGAGGAAATGGAAAGATTCATAAAGAAAAACCTAGAAAGGGAGTTCATTGAATCTGCCAAGCCTAAAGTAGCTGCCCCGGTCCTCTTTAGAGAGAGGAAGGACAGCTCTTTACGCCTGTGCATGGACTATCGCCTATTGAATGCAATCAGTGAAAGCAACCTATACCCCCTACCCCTCATGAAGGACATGTTATCCCATCTCTTGAAAGGAAGAATTTGCACTAAACTAGATCTAAGGGAAGCGTATTTCCACGTTAGAATTAAGGAAGGGGATGAATGGAAAACCACATTTAATTGCCCAATGGGGTGCTACCAATTCAAAGTTTTGCCATTTGGATTACAAGGGGGTCCCGCAGTATTTATGCAATTAATCAATGACGTACTAAGGGAGCACCTATTTAAGGGGGTCCTGGTTTATTTAGATTACATCCTCACCTTCACCGAATCCAAAGAGGAACATATCAACTTAGTCAGAGTGGTTTTAAAGAAACTGCAAGCTGCCAACCTATATGCCAAATTATCGAAATGCGAATTCTACCAGGAAGGAATAGACTACCTGGGTTATCGCATATCCTCACAAGGCATTGAAATGGACCCAGAGAAGGTCAGAGCAGTATTAGAATGGGCACCACCTCGCACAAGGAAGCAGCTGCAAAGTTTCCTGGGCTTCACAAATTTTTACCGCCAATTCATTCCCTCATTTGCCCAGATAGCCCTGCCCATCACGAACTTACTAGAAATGAAGGGAGAATCCTCAATGAAACCCAGCCAGCCACTAAAATGGACAATGGAATGCCAAACGGCATTTGAGAGATTAAAGAGACTTTTTTCTGCAGAACCAGTATTGAGGCATCCAGACATGGATAAGCCCTTCGTAATACAGGCATATGCAAGTGATGTGGCAGTGGGGGCTGTACTATTACAAGAAAATGATGAAGGGGTATTGCAACCCTGCGTGTATACATCCAAGAAACTCACCGAAACAGAACAGCGCTGGCCCGTGTGGGAGAAAGAGGCATACGGGATACATTGGTCATTACTTATGTGGCGCCAGTTCCTTGAAGGGAATAAAACCCCTTTTCAGGTGTGGACAGACCACAAAAACCTTGAAGCCTTGAGAACACCCAGGAAGCTCAACCCCAAGCAAGTCCGCTGGTCCCAGCATTTTCACCAATTCCACTTTACGCTCAAGCACTTGCCGTGGGGGAAGAACGTCTTGGCAGATGCACTGTCTCGCATGCCCCCAATATAACAGCACGCGAGCCACCAATTCTAAACCGCTTTTGGTGGAACCACAACTGGCAGCGCCAGTAACCACCAGAGCCCAAGCTAAATTAAAACTGCAGCTGGGTAGCCAAAGTGGAATCGAATTCCGGAAAACTTTGGAAACAGATGAATGGTTCCAGAAAAATAGACACGTGTACACAATCAAGGACGGACTGCCCTGGATGAGGGGGAAATTATATATACCAACCACCCAGAGGGTTGAATTCATGCAGCTTTGCCATGACACAAAATCAGCAGGGCATTTTGGATTTGTAAAGACATTACACTTAATTAAAAGGTAATTTTGGTGGCCATCCATGAAAAAGGACATAGAAAATTACATGGCCAGCTGCCCAACGTGCGCAACTGCTAAGAGGTTGCAAGGGAAATTGCCCAGACTGTTACAAACAGTGGCAAATCCCTCAGCCCCCTGGAGGGAAATAGCCATGGATTTTATAGTGGAATTACCAGAAAGCAATGGGAATACTGTCGTCTGGATGGTCACGGACTTGTTTTCCAAACAGGTGCACTTTATTCCTTGCCAAAAGATTCCCACCACAAAAGCCTTAGCGAAATGTTTTGTGCAGCATATTTACAGATTGCACGGGGCACCCCAACGCATCATATCTAATTTATATCTGCATTTTGGAATGAATTTTATCCCTTTTAGGGACCACTCAGGGACTGACATCTAGTCATCATCCTCAGGGAAACGGCCAATCAGAAAAAGCGAACTCAGTACTTGAGCAATATTTAAGATGCTTCATTAATTTCCAGCAATCAAATTGAATTGGATTGTTTTTTTTGTGTATGTTTGTTTATAAATGCATCATATTACTTATTGTTCAATTATAAAAATTAATAAAATTTTCTTTAAAAAAAAAGAAAAAAAAAAGAAAAACTTAGAAAGGGGATTTATCGAACCTGCCAAGCCTAAAGTGGCTGCCCCGGTCCTCTTTAGAGAGAAGAAAGACGGCTCTTTACGCTTTTGTGTGGATTATAGGCTCCTAAATACAATCAGTGAAAGCAACCTATACCCCTTACCCCTCATGAAGGACATGTTATCACACCTCTCGAAAGGAATTTTTTTTTTACTAAACTAGATCTAAGGGAAGCGTACTATCGCTTGAGAATTAAGGAAGGGGATGAATGGAAGACCGCATTTAACTGCCCAATGGGGTGCTAACAATTCAAAGTCTTGCCATTTGGATTACAAGGGCCCCCCACAGTATTTATGCAATTAATCAATGATTAAGGGAGCACCTAT
>NW_015388280.1:181426-183433 GCF_001527695.2 Protobothrops mucrosquamatus
TATATATACCAACAACCCAAAGAGTCACATTCATGCAGCTTTCCCATGACACAAAATCAGCAGGGCATTTTGGATTTGTAAAAACATTACATTTAATTAAATGGCAATTTTGGTGGCCATCCATGAAAAAGGACATAGAAAGTTATGTGGCCAGCTGCCCAAAATGTGCAACTGCCAAGAGGTTGCAAGGGAAATCGCCTGGACTTTTACAAACAGTGGCAAATCCCTCAGCCCCCTGGAGGGAAATAGCCATGGATTTTATAGTGGAATTACCAGAAAGCAATGGGAATACTGTCGTCTGGACGGTCACGGACTTGTTTTCCAAACAGGTGCATTTTATCCCTTGCCAAACAATTCCCACCGCAAAAGCCTTAGCGAAACTTTTCATCCAGCATATTTACAGATTGCATGGGGCATCCCAACGCATCATATCTGATAGGGGAGTGCAATTTACGTTTGCATTTTGGAAGGAATTTTTATCCCTCTTAGGGATCACTCAGGGACTGACATCTAGCCATCATCCGCAGGAGAATGGACAAGCAGAACATTCAAACTCAGTACTTGAGCAATATTTAAGATGCTTTCTTAATTTCCAACAGTCTGATTGGACGGACCTACTCCCCTTCGCAGAAGTGGCCTACAATAATGCAGTCCACTCCGGCACAGGCTACACTCCTTTTCAAGTAGCCAACGGTCAAAGTTTCAACCCCATGCCAGAATTAACCCCAAACGAACCAGCAATCCCATCACTGAAAGAGTGGATAAAACAATTACAAAACACCTGGCCAATAGTTAGAAAAGCCTTAGACGAAGCTAGGCAAGCATACAAAGCACAAGCAGATAAAAAAAAGAGTTGAACCCACACCATTCATTGTAGGAGAAATGGTATATTTGTCTACAAAATACCTAAAATCCCTGCAACCTTGTAAAAAACGTGGACCAAAATATATAGGTCCTTTTCCAATTAAAAGAATCATAAACCCAGTAACAGTAGAATTAGAATTACCCCAAAAATCTCAGGCAAATACACCCAATTTTTCACTGCAGTTTGCTGAAAAGAGAACATCAGTCACCTTTACGGCCAAAAATCCCCCCCCCTCCAATCATGGTGGAAGGCGAACAACACTTCGAGATAAAGGAAATCCTAGATTCTAGGAGATATCATGGGGCAACTCAATACCTAGTAGCATGGAAACACCTCCCTGCCTCACAAAACGAGTGGGTCCATAAACGTCATGTCAAAGCCCCGAAGCTATTAAAGAAGTTTCATACAGAGTATCCTAACGAGCCAGACTAACTTTTATACCTGTTTTGTTTTCTTTACAGGTGGATCTCTCTTATTTTTAAGGAGGCAGGATGTCAGAATCCAATTATATTTCATTTCTAGTTATCTACTATGAAAAAAAACCATTTCTGCTCTCTCTGGATTCTGTCATACTACGAAGGGGAAGGGGGATGAGCAGGGGGGTTTTATGGCTCTCACTTCCTCTATTCACTACAAAGTAACTTTTTGTTTATTTGCCTCGGGTCTGCTAACCATCACAATGTAACCATTAGTCTTTTATCCTATGCCCCTCTGAACTTCTCCTCCTTACTGGCCAGCTAGAAAGGGGTGGTGGTGAAAAGATGCAGCCTCCAGAATCTGGTTTATATATCCATCATCAAAATAAGGTGTGAGGAGCTGTTGAATGATCATGTACAACAGATCCAGATTGATGTTATCTTTCCTGGACTTAACACCTAGAAATCTGCCAGTCTGAATCGCCCGGAAGAACTGCGGGGTGGGGCTGCTTAGGGACACTTTAAAACAGTGGTTCTTAACCTTTTTGAACGAATCGCCCCCTTGAGCCAATGAGGAAGTTGTCATCGCCCCCCTCCCCTAACATAACCTCTCAATCACAACATAGGAAATAATTCTTCAATTTATGCAAACACTTTTTTTGTTTTCTTTAAAATTGTCATCAGGACATATCAATGCAAATAATTTATTTCCAGTCTTTTTCCCAT
>NW_015388280.1:187448-189050 GCF_001527695.2 Protobothrops mucrosquamatus
TTGCATAACATCAGCCGGTGATCCCGGGCCCGAGGATCTAAGATCCCTGGAAGCCGAGTAGAGCCCTGAGGACTGGAGCACCCACAAGCTTGTAAACAGCGTGTGCGTGCTCCCGAAAACCGATATGGTCCTCTGCTCCCGCCATATCTGCCCCTCCCACTGACCGTACTAATCACACCACCCTCCCTTAACCCCCCAACCTCCTCCCTCGCCGTTCTAATACCGCATCCCTCAGACAGGTCTGGCCTTGGCCTCAGGGAGGCATCCCCCGTGCCCCCCCTGGCCGTCCACGAACCCCCTAAAAATTTTACAAAACACCCCTCTAAAAAATCTCTTAATTTTCTTTTCTTTGATTCTCTTCTTGCTGCATACCACCTCTCGGGGTTCCACACCCCTTCATCGAAGCAGGCCCTTAGGATTGTACTAGGCCATGCCTGCGCGAGGGGGGAATCGCGCAGAGCCAGCAGTTCTGTCCTGAGGTACATTCCGATCGTCAACGGGAGGTCCAACAGCAGAAGAGGGGGGGGGAAAGGCCTCATGATAGTCAGTCTAGTTCAGGGACCTGAGGTAGATGAAAAAAGAAAACTAGCAGCAACAATTGTCCTTGTCCTTATGGGGGGGGGGAAATGGTAAAGAGTGCAGAATGAACAAAAAAATAAGGGGTGAGGGGGGGAGGCGAGGGGGCAGACAGCCCCCTCCAAACCTCCACCGGACCTCCGTTGGGCCCCCTCGCCCCCAGCATCCTCTTGCCGGTTTCCGCCAACCTTGCACAGCCCCTACCACGTCATAGAGCCACGGGGCCAAAAAACACCCCAAGGCCTCAGCAGCGGTAGGGCGATCTTCCGAAGTGGCCGCCGACTTCCCCCCTGCCATCCAGCCCCCAACAACCTCGGCCTACAGGCTGCCAGGCCCCAACCATACAAGTCGCCGGGCCTACATCGGGCCTTCGCCGCGTCCATATTCGCGACTGGCCGTCAGATCTTTTTGGCGGCCTACGGAGCCACCGCCGGTCGACTCCCTCTGAGCATCGAAAGCCACCACAGGTCGACTCCCTCGGGCCGCCAGAAGCCACTGCAGGTCGACTCCCTCGGGCCGCCAGAAGCCGGCCGCAGGATCTTCTGGCGAAAGGCCTCAGACTAATCGGCCGTCGACTCCCTCGGCCCTCGGCCTCCGCAAGGCACAGGCACAGGCATCCGCGCCCGTTGGGCACTCATCGGCTCCCGCCAAGCCCGGGCACACAAGCCCAGGCACGCTCCACCGAGCCCCCGCCGAGTCCTCCGTCCCAGCCGGATCCTCCGCCGGGCCGAGTCCTTCGCCGGGCCGAGTCCTCCGTCCCAGCCGGGCCCCCGCCGAGTCCTCCGTCCCAGCCGGATCCTCCGCCAGGCCGAGTCCTTCGCCAAATGTTTACCAAATGTTCTTTCAGTCGGGAAGGCTTCATCGCTTCATTTGAAAATGTTTTCTCACAAAGAAGACAAAACGGAAGCTGTACATTGGAAGGAGATGGAATGAATCCCAATTTTAGGTATTCCGTCGAATATTGGCGACACTTCCTCTTCTCGGCCATGTTGAGAGGTCTTCAAAATGAAAAGCACTACCTGCAAA